>NC_041361.1:2098180-2258180 GCF_900634415.1 Cottoperca gobio
AAACAGCAATTTAACAACCTAGCCCACTTTCGAGTTTCTGTTACGGCCACAGCAGACACCTGTCCCATGTGTCTAACTCTTCTTGTAGTGTTTAGATTGTATGCTGATTAGGATGTTTGGTCCTATGCATGAGATTGCCCTTCTCCTCCCTGTCTGATGAGCTGGAGTTCTGGTTGGAGCGACTCCCAACCCGACTCTCCAATCCTGAGGATGCATTTTGGGGACTTTGAAGCAACAATTGCTCGGCCCGTTTGAAAGCTGCAGTGGCTGAGATATTCAGCTCGTCAATATGCCTCTCATTAATATTTCTGAGCTGCTAAATGTTAATTGTGGTGGTTAACTTTGTGAATCTAGTATTGAGGTATTCATCTACTACGTGTGGACTGGGCCAAGCGTAGTTTCAAAAACTGGTTCCAATCCCACAGCAAATCCTATGTCTGGAGACCCTCCTTGGTGCAAGGCTGCTGTTTTGGTTTCTAACAAGTACTGACTTATAGTAACGTTTTTTTATTTCCATTTTTGGTAGCCTAGCCACAATTATTTTAAGAGCTTTCATTTGTTTATTTATTTCTTTAATTTTTAAACAGCACCCACCAGCTCCTTGTTAATAAATAACTTTATTTTACCCAACACATCTGGTTTTATGTTGCTTCCCTTTGAAGAGCTGGGTTGTAACCAACACAAGTTTCTGGATTTACTTTATAAATGTATTTTTAATGCTTTGAGCACCAGATTAAAATCCTGTTCACGTCCATTCAGAAACTATCCGCATGGACAAAATAATCTCACCACAAAGTCCATTCAGTATCTGTTCTGGAGATTTTAAATATTGGGCACAATGATCCTCAGTCGATGGAGCGGCCAAATTGACTAAGAATTTAGGACGATAACGTTTAAACTAACAATTATTTGGTTGTCAAGTCAACTAATCGATCGTTTTGGTCTTAAATCGACTAAGATTTATCAAATTGATTAATCCATTTTTTTCATGCTGAATGACTTATTTTCAATCTCTGCATCTCAACATCTGGTAAACACAAGTGGTGCCTTTACATGATTCTTTATGGAGGAAGTCAGTTTTACAGATCTGCCATTTAAAATCATAATCGCATTAGTCTAACTAGAATTACGACAGCCCTAAAATTACTATTTTATTACCATTTAACGTGCCGAATGTTTCCATGATTAATCATTTGACCTATAAAAACTAATAACTACAGCGCAATATCTTTAAATTGTTTTAGCTAAACCCCAAAGATAATTCCTTTAATATAACATTACACAAAGAAAACATTTGGGAAGCTGCTTCGGTCCTTTTAGGCATTTAATCTTGAAATATTAACAGATATTTTTTTGCTTCAGCATTTCAAAGACTTCACGGCCACGTTGGATAAAAATAGAGTTGATGAAGTGTAGTAATACGATATTGTAGTTTTAAAGTAGATGATGTGCAGTTCTCCAGTGAGCTAGTGAAAGGGACAACCGGAGGAATAGCCGGTGTATTTACGGGCTAATGTTCGGCTAACATGAATTATGACCGATGGAGGTCAAACATGATGTCGCTAATTTAATTGGTGAGAGATGGCGGGACACTACATATCCAACAACAGGAGTTACCATTACGGTTTAAATAAAATACTATATTTATATCTGTTAATTTAAACTACTCCCCAGCTGCTTAACAAACTTAACTGTTTTGTTTTTAACGTATGTCGGTGCAGTTTGCTAAGTTAGCTTTGCCGCTGAATGAACAACACGCCGGTTGTTAGCCTTCACACCCGCCGGACACATTTACACTTCAAACTTCTCAGTTATTCGTATTCTCGCTCTTTGGTATGACAACTAACGACGGTTACAACATAGCATTTACTAATAGAAATAACGTATGTTTGTAATAAATACATATTTATGTCATTACCAACCTTTAGTTTCTGGAGCTCTATGACTTCGGCCATCTTTCTTTGTTGATGTATCACTTCCTGATCACTTCCTCCAATCAAAGTGGGGCGGCTCTACTTCTGAACGCCTCCGCGCCCACTCACTTTATTCCACAGCGCCCCCTGATGGACGGACTGGTGAACTGCAGGGGGCTGTTTAAACAGGTTTTCTCAACCATGAAGAACTCAGATTACTTAAGTAAAAGTACCAATACAACAATTTGAGTAACCTACATAAATTATACATGTAGTAGTGGTAGTAATAATGAATTTGAATTAATTTAATAATTCAAATTCAAAGAAGCTTTATTGGCATGACCATATTAAAACACAGTATTGACAAAGTACATTGTACAAGGTGATACAGTTTTTAAAATGCAAACAATAAAACATTAAACAACCATGTAAACAATCATCATTCCAGTTTTTAAACACATTTTGTATTAAAATGAAGAAGAACAAGACGAGGAGCCTCTGAGGCTTCAAATCTAAAATGATCTTATTTCCATGCAGCCTGATCCTGCCACCAGAGGAAATAAAAAGGTCCCAGACGCGAAGGCCTATTTTTGTTTTCTTTCAGACATTTAAGTTGTTTCAATCTTATAATCTAAATCTATTTATTTCTGTTGTTTGTTTTATACCCTTTGTATTAATAACCTGGCATGCTGATGAAACTGTTTCAAAGCTTTAGCCAGGTTACATTTTTATAACATATTAATCGCATTATTGAGACGCCATGTTTTACTGTATGCTCTCATTCATAGTATGGCTCTGCACATACATGTTGAGGCCTGAAGGGAGTTAAAGGGTTCATGATGAATCAGGTCTGAAAAGGATTTGCTGTGAATGCTGACATTGTTTTAAAAAAAGAGGTTTAAATAGTTGTCACAGTTTGGCACATAGGATGTGGAGACAAAAAATCTTGCAACAAAGTCACTTTATAGTTCTCGGGGATATAAGGACAAAGCCGGATGAATTTAGGGAGTCACAAGTGCTTCAATAATCCTCATTAACGCTGCATTCCTCCTTTTCTTTCTTTCTCCATGCACAGCTTCTCTACGCACACTGAGTCACCTATTGTTCTATTGACACAGAAATGAACAACTTCCTTTAATATTTGATCACAGCCTCTTATTCAATATCAGCTAATATAACTTCTAAGAATAAAAAAAGTTCATGGATTTATCATCATCAGTAGCTACGTGCATTTCAGAGTAAATCCACACATAATTACGAATAATTAGACATGCTGCCCAAAATAGGTCAGGTGCTTTCAGCAGAGATTTAGGTTACTATTCATTCTGTATTTATAAACACGTGTTTTGGGGGATTGTCACCTAAAACCCAGAAACGTCACGACACTGTAACCCTAATGATTTAAATATGATCCTTTCGTATCGTACTGAGCTTTAAACAGTCAAATTAATAAATGTTTTCCTTCATATTTTACATTCTGTTAGTTTTTATTTTGTTATAAAGGCCTCGCAATATCTCCAATATTCAAAATAACTTTATTTATCCCTGAGGGAAAGTGCAGCCGTTGCAGGACAAAGTAGGAAAGAGTGCAAATATAAAAATATAGATTCCAAATAAATATATATATAATGTTTTATTCTGTATGTGAATTAATCTATAATATAATGAGGTTCTATATAGGTTCCTATATGAGGTTCATATTTGTAGGATTTTATATGAAAGTTATTTCTTTTGTTCACTTTCTGCACACTCGAGCGTGTCTTGTGATCCAATCTGTTGCCATGCAGAAACAACATGTGGAATTTTAAATGTCTTACGTGATTATGTGGTTCTTTCTCTACTGTATGTACGACTGTAATCCGCATCTCAAATCAGTCCAGGAGCCCCTTAAATCTGATTGGAGGAGGTCTGCAGGGCTTCGTGAGGAAGGAGGCGTTTCTTCTACTAATACTCTATGTGAGGTCAAACATCAGATACTTTATAAAGCCTCATTTCTGCTGTCTGGTGCTCACAAAAGGGATATTTCACGCAGAGGAGGTGCACTGACAATGCGGACGTCTGCTGTGCTGTTGGTGTTGCTGGCAGTGGCTTCACACACTGTGGCAAGTAAGTACAGGAAATACATCTACTACCTTCAAAATATATTTCAGAGTGAGTATCTCATGGGAGTCCCCGAGGCGAGTTCAAGAGATCATTCAAGGCTTTTAAACGACATTTTGAGGCTGTAAGTGAGAGTTTTCCAAACTTAAAAATAGAAAACATCAATAATCAGAAATATTAGTCCTTCCAGAAATGGTGGAGGAAATATTTAGATCCTTTAATAAAGGAAAAGTGGCAATACTGCAATTTATGTCATACATTTGAAGTATTATTAGAGAAATCAAATTCAAGATTTTAAATGAAAAGTACTCACAATTCAGGAAAATGTGTAATTATATATTATGATACTGTTTTATTATGAATGGTGCATTAATGTGTACACAATGTTCTTAAGTAAATGTACTTAGTTACATTGCACCAATTATTTCCCATACAACATAAACAGACTTTATATCACATGATGTTACAATCAGAGTCTTAATTATGGTGCTAAACTGTGTAGATTTAACTTCAATCTGTCTGTTCAACTGTCCCAATATAGGAATTTAAATTCAGTAAATTGGCACACTGTTCAATACCTGTCAATCAAAGTGTTAGAGTTACATTTACGTCTCAGTAAAGTATTACATTTCACGAAGGGACGTTTTTGAGCTGCATGTGTTTTGATCTATATGATCTGATTAGAGTTTATAATCCAGTTTCATGTTTTCTTTCCCACGACCTCGTTATTCAACCATGCATGAACGTAAATGACACAGAATGTGACCTTTGTAAAGCAAAGCGCCGACTCGTTATCTTAATCCTTTAACTTTTACTTCAACATTCTTTCAAGTCTGTCTTATAGCCTCACGCACACACGCACGCGCCCATGTGTGCATCGAACGAGTTAATAGTGGCTGTAATTCCTCCTCTCCATACCGGCCCTGAAGAGGGCGTTCTGGGACCATGAACGGATAGAAACAACATCTCAAGGACAGCAAATACATTTCAAATTATACTTTGAGAATGAACCTCAAGAGGAATGACACTTTTCCAGCTGCTAGGGCAAAATTCTACATTGATTATATATATTTTATTTTACAAATCACCATTCAACAGTTCAGCCAGAAGGGAAATATCATGAAGTTAAACCACGAGAGGAAAGAAAAAAGAAATAATACTACAGGCTGAATTAATAATCACGTTCATCGGCAGTCTGGTTTACCTGGTAATTCTCTAATGTGTTTAATCCAAATTAATCCTGTGACATTGTTAATCTGTGATAAAAAAAACAATCATGCACACACTCAGCTGAGCATCTCGTGAGAGGGATGATGTTGAATAAAACTCATTTGGGCTTCAGTCACTTTCACCTTTTCTCCAATCAGTGGTGATAAATATTACACAATATATATATATATATATATATATACATTTCAACAATGGAGCTTGTGAAACTGTGAATTAAATCTCTCTGAAAGGCTTTTTAAAGTGCATTAGAATAAATCCTTTATAAATGCTGCAGAAACACTTTGTTTTAGGGATCTGTAACTTCCTAATACTTTCTTTAGAAGTTTAACACTAAACAAGGAACACTCTTAAAGGAAAAGCTGAATTCTTGTTGACTTATATGTTTGCTGTAGATCAGCTGACTCCCTGTAAACTGATGTAAAGACTCCAAGTTAATTAATAATAATTAAATTCAAGTGTACGAATGGAGGATTAACTCTATGTTTCCTATAATTACTATCACATGACACACTTCTCTCCAGGAAACATTTGGTTACTGGGAAAGTTGAGGCCCGTAGAGAAAGTATTGCTGTTCTCATTGTGCTTTCAACATTTCTTTTTGACATTTTTAGAGCCCAGAAATCGTTTCACTCGCTATCCATCATGGAACAATAAGATGTACCCAATCTGGAAAGATGGAGACCCACGATACAAAGACGCCTGGAAAGGTACATCTGATGAAACATTGTTGACGTGCTCATTCTTTGTTCGTCACGTCTTTTTAAAAGGATCTTTTGGTTACAGGTGACAGAGAGTCATTGAAATGCTACAAAGATTCCTCTTTTGGGACTTCCTGTTTGTTGCTCAGTAGTTTGCATGTTTTTCTTCTTCCAGGTGGAAAAGTGACTTTTAATGTGGGGAACGATTCACCGACTCTGACTGCAGCCAAAGTCACTTTCACCATCGACTTGGAGTTCCCACACATCCAGAATGTGCAGCCGGAGGGAGACGTTGTTTGGGCTGAAGACTGCATAGTCAATGGTAACACACACACACACACACACACACACACACACACACACACACACACACACACACACACACACACACACACACACACACAGCAATCCGACCTGCCTTGATTGCCATGAAATTTGGTGCAGAGATTTATGATCCCAGAGGATGAAACCTGAGGACTTCCTGAGGATCCCTTGACTTGTCCTCTAGCGCCACCATGAGGTCGACATTGTGTTATTTGGTGGATGGGTTTAATGTCCTCCTCAGGATTAATTGTAACAACCTTTTCATCCAGCACCTATTATCAGGTCAACATTTGAATCACACCCCCCCTTCAGCCTCAACTGTACTCTGTGTTTAGTGCTAATAAGCATATTTATCATGTTAACGTGGTGAACATTATATCAGCATACTCACATTAGCATTTAGCTCAAAGGCTTTGCACGATGCAAAGTATAGCCTCAAACAGCTGCTAACATGGCTGCAGACTCTTCTAAATGTCAGTCTTTAACACACACAACTCTCGCTTCTGCTACAGGAACAAAGTACCATGAGTCGGAGCCAGTATACCCGACCCAGAACACAGACTGGGAGGCGGTTTTCCCTGATGGACACCAATTAAGAAGGACAAGAAGCCGGCCTACGTGTTTGTCTGGAAGACCTGGGGTGAGTGGAGCTTTAGTTCCTCTACATACAAAGAGGAACAACATTGTGTTTCCCTGGTGCAAAATTATGAATGAAAACATTAACATAAATTGCAAACAACAAGATACAAGACGAGGTTCTAACATTATAGTGCGTTTACAAACATGCAGTGCAATGATACAAAACTATCAATACAGGTAGTGTCAATAAATATACAGTAAACTAATGTGACGTGATTATAAAACAACAAACATAGTAAGAAGTGTTGATGTTTTTATCCATCAATATACAGGAGTACTCATGTCACCATATTCTTTCCAAGCACGCGAGCTCTGACCCTGAACGCATCGTACAAAGATTGTTAAATGAAAACCATTTGTAGATATTTGTTGTGTCACACGTGCTCTGGATGCTCTTTGGCAGGTCAGTACTGGCAGGTGGCGGACGGCCCCTCTTCCTCCCTGACCATCGACACAGACGGCATCCCGCTGGGCTCCTACACCATAGACATCGTGATCTACCACTACCGCAGCAAGGAGAAGTTCATTCCTCTGGGATACGCCTCCACTCAGTTCTCCATCACGGGTGAGTTAGGGGACTGTATAAAGTGGCCAGTAATGTCATTTTGTACATTAAAACATTAAAATAAAAACTGAATACAGTTTTGATTGTAGCTTTAATATAATGTTTCATTTTATGAGATTGTTTCTCTTAAATTTGTACAAATATCATTCACATAATCCATAAATAAACCCTAATGAGAGAATGTAAGATCAGCTTAAATGTTATTTTAAATTTTACACAAGTACGTTATTATGCAGATGAACCGTTAAAAACCCTTTAAGTTAAGATTGCAAATATAACACCGGACATCATAATGCTACATTTTCAGGTATTAGTTAAACATTCAATGCATTTAAAATCCGGAAGATTCATGTTAATATGCACTCAATGAGACAACCTGTACTTATTCTTGTTCTATAAAGTTTCGTTGACTTTATTATTTGGCGTCGTCCTCAGATCAAATCCCCTTCGCCGTCTCCCTGGACCAGGTGAACGACATTGTGGCCGGGGACATGCACTTCATCCAGAACCGGGCGATCGCCTTCACCATCACCCTCCACGACCCCAGCCAGTACCTCAGCAACGCAGACGTCACCTTCAACTGGGACTTTGGGGATGAAAGTGGAGCCCTGATATCCAGAGAGCTGACCGTCACTCACACCTACATCAGCTCTGGCTCCTTCAGGCCTCAAGTGGTGATCCAGGCGGTGATCCCCGATAAGGCCTGCGACCCACCAGTTGATAACCCAACCAAGACCCCTGGTCCCCCCACTCACCAGGGCACCACAGGTGAGAAGCAGGTGTTAATCCCCCGAGTTGGGAAGTCAATCTGCCGACTTCGGTGTGTTCACGAGCTCCAAATCATAATTTGAAAACAGCATGAATTTGACAAAGAAGATGTGTTGTATTTAATTGTTGCTTTCTAAGTATGCTGCACAGTTTGAAGCTTTATATTATAGATTTTGTCCCACACTTAAATGACCACAAGTACATTCCTCTAAAACCATTCACGTTTAGCTTTACCGGACTTATAAACAGGGTTAATGCTGATAAATAACTTTTTCTAACTAATCTAGCTCACTCCACGTGGGCAGCAAATAACGGTTAAAACCTAATAACATATTAAAAATAACATCATAAATTGATGTTATTGATGTGAATTAATAAGAAGTTTCAGACCATCAATCCCTCCGCCATGTTTCTGTGTTTTTACACGTTGTTGTTTCGACCAGAGAGGGCGTTCATATGATTGCTTTCCATTATTCCTACACTACATGAATGCAGCCTTCGGACAGAGACAAGCTAGCTGTTTGCTTCCACTCTTTATGCTAAGCTAAGCTAACCGGATGTTAGCTGCAATGGTAGAAAGTAACTAAGTACATTTTTACGGTACTTGTACTTTACTTGAGTATTTCCATTTCCTGCTCATTTATTCTTTATTTATAAAGTTTTATACATTTATAATAAATATATAAATGTAGTCACTCGGCAGATTCATATTAATAATACTAAATATAATCAAAAAATTAAATTATGCTGACTATTAAGGATAAAGATGAGACTGGATTGATCCCTTGGTGAGATTCACCAGATACCCGGCAGTACATATACATTAAAGTGATCCACATATTCACTAATTACAATCCAATAATATAATATATGTTGTTCTGAAATGGGTCATTCTGCACAATGAGTGCATGCTCCCTCAGCTCCACACACAGTAGTATTGTGTAGTCATGCTCCCTCAGCTCCACACACAGTAGTATTGTGTAGTCATGCTCCCTCAGCTCCACGCACAGTAGTATTGTGTATGCATGTTTCCTCAGCTCCACACACAGTAGTATTGTGTAGTCATGTTCCCTCAGCTCCACACACAGTAGTATTGTGTATGCATGTTCCCTCAGCTCCACACACAGTAGTATTGTGTAGTCATGCTCCCTCAGCTCCACGCACAGTAGTATTGTGTATGCATGTTCCCTCAGCTCCACACACAGTAGTATTGTGTAGTCATGTTCCCTCAGCTCCACACACAGTAGTATTGTGTATGCATGTTCCCTCAGCTCCACACACAGTAGTATTGTGTATGCATGTTCCCTCAGCTCCACACACAGTAGTATTGTGTAGTCATGCTCCCTCAGCTCCACACACAGTAGTATTGTGTATGCATGTTCCCTCAGCTCCACACACAGTAGTATTGTGTATGCATGTTTCCTCAGCTCCACACACAGTAGTATTGTGTATGCATGTTCCCTCAGCTCCACACACAGTAGTATTGTGTAGTCATGCTCCCTCAGCTCCACACACAGTAGTATTGTGTATGCATGTTTCCTCAGCTCCACACACAGTAGTATTGTGTATGCATGTTCCCTCAGCTCCACACACAGTAGTATTGTGTAGTCATGCTCCCTCAGCTCCACACACAGTAGTATTGTGTATGCATGTTTCCTCAGCTCCACACACAGTAGTATTGTGTATGCATGTTCCCTCAGCTCCACACACAGTAGTATTGTGTAGTCATGCTCCCTCAGCTCCACACACAGTAGTATTGTGTATGCATGTTCCCTCAGCTCCACACACAGTAGTATTGTGTATGCATGTTTCCTCAGCTCCACACACAGTAGTATTGTGTATGCATGTTCCCTCAGCTCCACACACAGTAGTATTGTGTAGTCATGCTCCCTCAGCTCCACACACAGTAGTATTGTGTATGCATGTTTCCTCAGCTCCACACACAGTAGTATTGTGTAGTCATGCTCCCTCAGCTCCACACACAGTAGTATTGTGTATGCATGTTCCCTCAGCTCCACACACAGTAGTATTGTGTATGCATGTTCCCTCAGCTCCACATACAGTAGTATTGTGTAGTCATGCTCCCTCAGCTCCACACACAGTAGTATTGTGTATGCATGTTCCCTCAGCTCCACACACAGTAGTATTGTGTATGCATGTTCCCTCAGCTCCACATACAGTAGTATTGTGTAGTCATGCTCCCTCAGCTCCACACACAGTAGTATTGTGTATGCATGTTTCCTCAGCTCCACACACAGTAGTATTGTGTAGTCATGTTCCCTCAGCTCCACACACAGTAGTATTGTGTATGCATGTTCCCTCAGCTCCACACACAGTAGTATTGTGTATGCATGTTCCCTCAGCTCCACGTACAGTATATATACTGTACATCTTAACAATCCTCCCCGTGTGCAGTGAAGGCTTCTGCTCTGGCGTCTGCTGTCCCCATACTGCTTTCCACCAAAGCAGCTGGTCTGACTGTCAACATGGTTCCTTCGGACACAGAGGAGGACACCACTGAGGACGAGGCCTCCACGCCCTCCAACCCTCAGCCGGCCCAGGAAGCCCCCGCAATGGCCAAGACTTCCTCCCCCATCAACCGTGACATGCAAGTTGACGGAGCGGCACGGACAGGTATCATTTTACCAGAAAATCACTTGTTTAATTCCCCCCGAGGCAGTACGTGCAACAACAAGAACTGTGTCCTGTTGAAGTGCAAAATACTGAGTTGATACCAGCTGACCAGATGAACAGATGATCACTGATTTCCATAAAATGTAAATGTGATGTAAATCTTTAAAGAAGCACGGCCATTGTGTGAAACAAGCAGGGCACTGCAGAATGAAATGCTCTATTGTGCTTTATCTTTTGAATTCGGATTTGCATGCTGACTGAGCGTGTTTGTTCTATTTATGATCTAAAGAACGCCCATGCAAGGGGTAGCATGTTAAACTGAGTCAATTTAATATTAATTTAATATTTGATGAAAGGCTGCTTCACAGAATGAAGAAGACCTTCTGTCTTCATTGTTTACAGGACGCAGTATGCGTGAATGCACATGTGAGTTATAGCTATGTTGAGTATGGACCATTGTCATGTGAACACAAATATTCAGTAACAGGCTCATTGATGGTGTGTGGACAATATGATCGGAGCGCTACAGGCAGCATTTCTAAATTCCTTACTAACAGCCTTTACACATTCTTTCACATTTTCATAATCCCTTTGTCTGTACTTTCATCTATATTTGTCTTTGCAAATAATCCACATACTTTCTTCCTATCCCTGTTCTTTGCTTCCTTCTCCCATAACATAAACTGTCTTTTATGTTCTTCCATTGTTTTCAACACTTCAGATTTAATCTTTCTCTTTGACATTACTTTTTCCTCTTGCTCTCTCAACCTTACTTTTAACTTTCTTACTTCCTCAACACTAAATGATCCTCCTTCAGGAAAACCAAGCTTAAAAATGTATGAAATCATTTAAATGAGTTTAAAGTGGCTAAGATAAAAATATATGAAATATCACCATTAAAAGGCTAAAGTAAAGAGATATAAAATATCACCATTAAAAGGCTAAAGTAAAGAGATATAAAATATCACCATTAAAAGGCTAAAGTAAAGAGATATAAAATATCACTATTAAAAGGCTAAAGTAAAGAGATATAAAATATCACTATTAAAAGGCTAAAGTAAAGAGATATAAAATATCACCATTAAAAGGCTAAAGTAAAGAGATATAAAATATCACTATTAAAAGGCTAAAGTAAAGAGATATGTTTTTAGTTTACTTTTGAAGATATTGAGCGAGCTTGCCTCCCTAATGTCTGCAGGTAAAGTGTTCCATAGCTTTGGTGCATAATTGCAAAAGGCTGCATCCCCAATTTTCTTTTGGATGTTTCTGGGAACATTTAATAAACCAGTAGTGGATGATTGTAATGTTCTTGGGGGCACATAGTTCATTAGATAGTTGGCAGTGTAACTTGGTGCGGTTCCGTTTAGGGCTTTGTATACAAGAAGGAGGACCTTAAAGTCAATTCTAAAAGTTACTGGAAGCCAGTATAGAGCGGCTAACACTGGACTAATGTGGTCTCTCCTCTTGGTTCTAGTCAGCAGCCTCGCTGCAGCGTTTTGGACGAGCTGAAGTCTCTCCGTTGTTTTTTTTGGGAGGCCGGTAAAGAGTGCATTACAGTAATCCAGTAGGCTTGAGATAAAAGCATGGATTAGTTTTTCAGCATCCTTTTGATTTATAAATTGTCTGATTTTAGCTATATTTCTAAGGATGGAAGAATTATGTATTTGTCACCTTGTTTATGTGGGATTTAAAGCTTAGGTCTGAGTCTATGATAACACCAAGACTTGTGACTTCAGGTTTAATCAAAGGAGTAAGTTTCCCCATGTCATTCAGCATCATCTCTTTTTGTTACAGGACCTACTAGTAGGACTTCAGTTTTGTTCTCATTTAATTTTAAGAAATTATTGCTCATCCATTTATGTATTGCTGACAGACAGCTGGTGATGGAGTTAATAGCTGTAGTATCATTTGGTTCAGCAGAGATATACAGTTGTGTGTCATCCGCGTAGCTATGGAAGCACAGATTGTGTTCTCTAATAATGTCCCCCAGTGGTAGCATGTATAGGGAGAACAGTAATGGACCGAGGCAGCTCCCTTGTGGAACTCCAAAGTGGGCATCGTGCTTCTCTGACAAAATACTTTCTCCCTTTGATATATGTTCTGAACCAGAAAGTCAGAAAGACCAACCAGTTTTTCTAGACGATTAATTAGGATGTCATGGTCGATCGTGTCAAATGCTGCACTCAGGTGTAGCAGGATAAGAATTGAGAGCTTGTTTATATCAGAGTTTAGTCTGAGGTCACTAATTATTTTAGTCAGAGCAGTTTCGGTGCTGTGGCATGCTCTGAAGCCTGATTGAAATTCCTCCAGGATGTTGTCTTCTTTAAGAAAGGAGTTTATTTGAACCGAGACTATTTTTTCTAGTATTTTGCTGATGAATGGAAGGTTAGATATTGGCCTATAGTAGGTCAGCGTATTACTGTCTAGGTTAGGTTTCTTTAGCAAGGGTTTTATAACAGCTGTTTTGAAGACGTCTGGGAAGATGCCCGTTAGAAGAGACATGTTTATAATATGTAGAATGTGACTTGAAATGCTGGTGGCGGCAGGTGTTCAGTAGTTGGTTAATAGTCGAGAATAGTATTCAAGAATTTCCAACATTCTCTGTGATAATCTTAGAAAAGTAATCCTTTCTTGCCAGCTGCATTGCTTTACCATAGGCAGCCATGGATTCTTTTTAGATATCATAGTTAACTGTGAGCTTAGTTTTCCTCCATCTTCGTTCTTCGTTGCTCTACAAGTCCCCTTAGTCTGAGTAACATTGCTGTTGTTTAACCATGGGGAGATTCTGTCAGTGGATTTCTTTTTTTACCTTTAATGGAGCAACAATATCCAGGGTAAATGACAAGGTGTTGTTTAGATTTTCAACCATGATATTTAAGGAGCAGTCTGAGCATGGCTCAAATGATCTCATGATGTTAGAGAATGTTTCCTCTGCTGTGTCATCTAGTATTCTTTTTTTGACCACTGTCTCTCTTTTGGTCTTTGTTAAGAGTAGGTTAGCATCAAAAACCCACAGTGAAGGTCAGATATTGGTAACTCGATTACTGAGACCTTATCGATCACTAAGTCTAGCGTGTTACCATGCTGATGAATGGGTTCACTGATATTTTGTTTTAGATCATAGCTGTCAAGTTCAATAGTCTTGGGATCATTCTTCTTATTTACGTGAATACTTAGGTCTCCATGCAGGATTATTATTTCACATCTAGTGATGCTGAGTGAAATCAGCTCTGAGAATTCCTCTACAAATAGTGCTGAATATTTTGGTGGCCTTTACAATGTGATGATGAGCAAAGATAATTCTGCTTTGAGCTCAATAGCAAGATATTCAAATGATGTAAATTTACCCAGGTCATTGTCATTACATACAAGCGACGCTGATAAGATAGCGGCAATCCCTCCACCTTTCCTATTTTGCCTGACTGCCTGATAGTATTTATAGTTTGGAGGACACGTCTCAGTCAGTGTTGCCACTCCAGTAATGTTGTTTAACCAGGTCTCAACTAGAAACATACAGTGCAAGTTCTTTTGAACTATCATATCATTAATCAAAAAAGATTTGGTAGCCAGTGATCTGACATTCAGAAGAGCCACTTTCAGCTGCAGGGAGTCTGTGACAGGAGTCAAAGCCGGTCCTGGCTCTGCACTGATATATCTAAGATAACCAGACGCAGTGTGTGCTGAGCGCTGATTATTTAGTCTGGTAGTAGTCAAGACAGGAACGGCATGACCAGTATGGGGGGGGGGGGGGGTGATGTCCTTGAGTGTCCATGAGCAGGCTTTTGGCATAAGCCAAGGTGGAGGTGCGGAGGACGTCTGGGAGGGGGGAGAAGAATGGGGGATGATGGTGGGGTATGATGGTTTTGAGTGGGGGGTTAGTTGAGGTGTCAGTTTAAGACCACCTTTCACCAATTTGTTCATCCTGTCGCTAAAAGGGAGAAAGGGAGACTAAGATGAGGAAGAGGGGGAGGGGAAGGGGTAGGGTGTCTCAGGTGCTACTCCACAAAATTCATCTATGTCTGTCGGTGGAGTTGAGGGACTGGGGTCCTTGGTGTGCAGGCTTGTTGTGGCTGGTACTGCAGCAAGGTCACTCGCTCCAGTTGTTTGGACGTCATCATGGTGGTTATCTGGTGGTTATCTGGTGGGGATGGTGTCTCCTTGCATTTAGCCAAAGTCGGGTGGCTAATGGCGTGATCTATATTGGAAGATCAAGATGACACCGTATCAAAGATAATTTATTAATAGAAATGTTATTAGTTATTATATTATCAGTGAAATAATCCCCTGCTGCTGTTTATTCTCACCAGCTGCAAAGCAAACAGTGACCCTGACAGGCCAAGCTACAGTGGCAGTCGTAGCTAAGAGGGATGCTGATGATAAACCCGACGATGACTGTGTGATATATCGTTATGGCTCCTTCTGCACCGGCATCGAAGTGTTTGGTGAGTTATCTTTCATCCGTGATGAGTTCATCGAGATGTAAAAGGAAAACTAGAAGGGCACCCGGAGAGGGAAGACCTCCACAAAGGCCAAATACCCTATCCTTCAAAGTTAGCGAATATTTGGAATATTTTGGATTCTTCCTCGGCCCATGCTGAACCCTTTTACAAAGTTTCATGAACATCATCAGCCAGTATTCTTTCCCGTAATCCTGCTGACAAACAGACAATCAAACCGAACCGAAAACAATGAAAACCTCTGAGATGATTGTCAGTGACCTCTTGTCTTTGTTTTCAGAGGCCATTGAAAAAGTAAAGATTATACAAATGGACAACTCTGTGATGGTAACACCTGACATGGAGAGAAATGTTTTGGATATCACTGTTACCTGCCAGGGAAGGTAAATGATCCCGCTCTAAACTTTATCAAACATTACTTTAAAAAGCATTTCATTGTTTATTCTGACTCGCTCGAGCATCTTCTGCCTCCAGCTTTCCAAAAGAAGTGTGCAGCGTGATTCTGGATGCAGAGTGCTTGAAGCCGATTCACTCGGTGTGCAACATGGTGGAGCCCTCCAAAGAGTGCCAGCTGGTGTTGCGTCACTTCTTCAATGACTCTGGTGTCTACTGCATCAACGTGTCCATGGCCAACGACAGTCAGTTTAGCTGTCACCAGTGCCAAAGTCAACGTCGACATAGGTGGAAAAAAGAAGCACTACATTACAGTCCAGTGATTCAACAACATTTCTGCTTCATCCTGCTCACTGACCCTGTGATTCTTGTTTCAGGTTCAGGTCTGTCCTCTCCTGGCACCATCGCCACGGTGTTGGGTGTCCTGGTACTTGTTCTAGCATTAGGAATCGTGGCATATTCTTACAAGTAAGAACTCACTTTCCCTTGTGTCTATGTTCTACTAATTACACGCAATCCAACGATCACTATCAATAACTTGGAAGGGCCAGTGTGTAGGATTTAGTGGCATTGAGCTACCAATACCCCTCCGCTCACCCCTCTCTTCTCAAGGGGGCGACACTCCTGGTTCTAAAAAGAAGTCAGATTGTATGGAAGTCTATGAGAAAATGACCCTATTTCAAACTTGATTTATTACCTCAGTAAATATTGTAAACATGAGTTTTTGGTGTCAATCCCTAGTTTCAAGTTTTCTTCAATACAGCATGATGTTCATTTAGTAAATTATGGTCCCATTTAGAGTAAAATAGAGGATTCAGCAACGTATGGTTAAAGGTAATTGACAGGTGTTGTCCGGTCTAGGTGTCGTCCGTGTTTCCATCTCAGTACTTTCACTGTGGGTTCTGTATTCATGAAAGTTAATGTTAACATTTTAGTCGCCTAAAAATGACTCATTCTAAGCAAAAGAAAACACAACTATTCTTAGTGTCAGGTTATTATATACTAATTAAAACATAGTTATAGATATTACGTTCAAAGTTCTGCTGATAGATCTAAGTACTACACACCGGACCTTCAAAGGATCTGTTTGATGATTTTTTATTTGTCTTATTGTCAACAAAGTTTATTTTCTGAGAAGCCAAAGCCCGATGTAGACCTTCGTTGTATGTCATACCCCCCCTCTCTCCTCATGTTCCCTGTTTACCTTCACTGTCCATTAAAAGTGAAAATGCCAAAAAAATAACTTTAAAAATAAACACAGGCATTGGCATTGGTGAATAATCACTACAGCTCAAAGTGTGTATTAATCCGCGACTGAAACTAGTCCCTAACAAATACACTATTTACTCCTGTTTGAGTAACATTCAATGGAGCAGAATAGCTCTAAAAACCCTCTGTATGCTAT
The DNA here is from genome assembly GCF_900634415.1 of Cottoperca gobio. Taxonomy (NCBI): domain Eukaryota; kingdom Metazoa; phylum Chordata; class Actinopteri; order Perciformes; family Bovichtidae; genus Cottoperca; species Cottoperca gobio. The sequence continues at coordinate 2,115,307 of NC_041361.1, forward strand.
TTATAAAGCCCCAACCAGCAGACGCAGTTAGCTACTAGCTGGTGAACAAAGTGGAGCACGACTCCAAGATGGTGTCCAAGAAACACGACTCCCAATGAATGATAATGCTGCTGTATGCCTGATTGATGTGTACAAAGTCAGCTGTTTGCTAAGATGTTCTCCACATCATGTCAGTGTTGTGTTCACCGTTAGTTTCCGCTGCTCCTCAAGTGTGTAATGAATGAAAGTGATATTTGTGACATTCTTTTAAGATTTAAGTACTTCTTTTAGGAATGAATGGACTAACACATAACTGGTTTTGTCATTTCATGGGATTTTATGGAAGATAATAAAAATATAGAATATTACCAGCCTTTTTCTGTGAAGCACTTGTGATTTAAACAACTTGTGTGGATTTTGTGGTTCTTTCAACAGGCGCTTTAAGTTCTACCGTCCTCTGAAGGAAGACCTGATAGCGTCTGCAGGTCCGCAGCTCGGCCGGGCTCACGGCGGCTCCGGATCCCTGATGTTCTGGAAGCTCCTTAACAGACGGGGAGCTGTGGACGACTGCCCTCTGCTGCAGGACCGGCCGGTGTGAACCAGCCTCACTCACACCACCAAATGACAAGAAACTTGTGATTTGCAAGTTCTCTGAACCTGAGATGTCTTTTTATACTTTTTTTTTTTACATGTTTTCTAAATATCAATCTCACAAGTGTGTAATATTTAGGTTTTCAATCAAAAGTTTCCTGGAATTATACTTAAGACATGCTCTGATCTTTCGTACCTATAAGTTTGGTACTAAAAGTGTATACTTTCATTTGGACAAAACTGAATTTGAATGTTTTTCCAATAAACTTTGCTCCAAACAGTTGTGTAGTCTTGTTTCACCGTTAATTATGACACATTAACAGTACAGCTACTTATAAAGCAGCTATACTAATGTTGTAGATGAGCTTTTTAATATTTGAGATAGACACAAAACAATGTGACACTGGACTCATTCGTGTTTTATAAATTCACACAATCTGTTTAAAATAAAAGCTGATTTAGGGACGGGCATTGCAAATGAATTTAGGCTATAAATGCTGTGATGTTGGCATTAGTTTATGCTACATAGCTGTCCCTGCTATTGAGGAAATTATATGAGCTTTTAACTACGCTATGGTACTTATGTTAACAATATATGTTAATGTATGCATATATGCTGCATAACTTAATTATATTATATTTAAACACTTGAACATACAACTTCATTACATGGGATAGCTCAAAAGTCCGAATTTCCACATTTTGTAGGACACTACACAATTTATAGAAGACAAACACATTCACACGTCAGAGGAATTTTATTTAGAACAGAGCCAAACTGATGATTGACAAAACATTTCTGTTTTGAATGCGGATGCATTCCAATAAAATGTTTTTACTGTTTAACTACTTTGTCCCTCAATACTCCTCTCCCTCTTCCTCTCCCTCGCCCTCAATAGAGTCGACTCCAACCTCCTCGTAATCTTTCTCCAGAGCTGCCATGTCCTCTCTGGCCTCATGAGAACTCTCCCTCCTCCATACCCTCACCTACATACCAGTGCACAAAGGCACGCTTAGCATACATCAGATCAAACTTGTGGTCAAGCCGAGCCCAGGCCTCTGCAATAGCAGTGGTATTGCTCAGCATGCACACAGCCCTCTGGACCTTGGCCAGGTCTCCACCAGGGACTACGGTGGGCGGCTGGTAGTTGATGCCCACCTTGAAACCAGTGGGGCACCAGTCCACAAACTGGATGGAGCGCTTGGTTTTAATAGTGGCAATGGCAGCGTTCACATCTTTGGGCACCACATCACCACGATACAAGAGGCAGCAAGCCATGTATTTACCGTGGCGAGGGTCACATTTCACCAACTGATTGGCTGGTTCAAAGCAGGAGTTGGTGATTTCTGACACTGAGAGCTGCTCATGGTAAGCCTTCTCAGCAGAGATTACAGGGGCATATGTGGCCAGAGGGAAGTGGATACGGGGATAGGGCACCAAGTTGGTCTGGAACTCAGTCAGATCAACATTGAGGGCACCATCGAAACGAAGGGAGGCAGTGATGGAGGACACAATCTGACTGATCAACCTGTTCAGGTTGGTGTAAGAGGGACGCTCGATATCGAGGTTCCTACGGCAAATATCGTAGATGGCCTCGTTATCGACCATGAAAGCACAGTCGGAGTGCTCCAGGGTGGTGTGGGTGGTCAGGATGGCGTTGTAGGGCTCTACCACAGCGGTGGACACCTGGGGAGCTGGGTAGATGGAGAACTCCAGCTTGGACTTCTTGCCGTAGTCGACAGACAGACGCTCCATCAGCAGGGAGGTGAAACCAGAGCCGGTGCCCCCTCCGAAGCTGTGGAAAACCAGGAAACCCTGAAGGCCAGTGCACTGGTCAGCCTGAGGACAGAGAGGGAGACAAATATATGAGATAAAATACAATGATTTAATTTGATATTTTGAATTCAAAATTAGGAATGGATCCCTCCTGATGACAAGTTACCCACCAGTTTGCGGATCCTGTCCAGAACTATGTCAATGATCTCTTTGCCGATGGTGTAGTGTCCACGGGCGTAGTTGTTGGCGGCATCCTCCTTGCCAGTGATCAGCTGTTCAGGGTGAAACAGCTGGCGGTAGATCCCAGAGCGCACCTCATCTGAAGAGACATTAAACATTGAATCAGTTGTTCTTTGATATTTCACTTTTAATTTTCCTGAATTAATGTTCAGACAGAGGGGATAACACCTACCGATCACAGTGGGCTCCAGGTCAACAAAAACAGCTCTGGGGACGTGCTTTCCAGCTCCAGTCTCACTGAAGAAGGTGTTGTAGGAATCGTCTCCCCCGCCGATGGCCTTGTCACTGGGCATCTGTCCGTCCGGCTGGATCCCATGTTCCAGGCAGTAAAGCTCCCAGCAGGCATTGCCAATCTGGACACCAGCCTGACCAACGTGGATGGAGATACACTCACGCTGTGGAGAGATAAAACATACAGGTTATTTATCTGTATGAATTTAGTTTGAATATTTTTTATTCATTTACATTCTGACGCTGCTGGCTTTTACAAGAACTCTACCACAATAATTGTTACATAAATGCATCTCAACATTAGGAACATTGAGTTTCTCCCCCTATCTGAGGTGAACAGGCGGTGCAGCAGGAGGCACCTCCCTGCACCACAATCTGCAGGGGACAAGCAGGGGACAGAAATGCTTGACAGCAGCCCCCGCCGAGGCAGGACGCTCCTCTCGTCTTTCCTCCAGTCCTTTTTGTCCTCTTGTCTTTTTTATCCCACACTCTCCCTCTTTTGCAAGCATAAGCACAAATGCAAATTCACTTGTGCGTGCACATTATCCGTCTGGAATATTCCACTTGCTCTCGTGCCTTGAGGGTGCACAATCAGTGGAAGCTTGGAGAAAAACCATATGCCAAAGCACAACTGTTTTATATTAAATTAGCATATAATCCAAATTAAATTAGCAGTTTGTATGAAATCAAATTTATGATATTTATATTTAATGTTGGTTAAAACAGAACCTTTGCTTTACATGAATTTGTTTTGTTTTGAAATAATGGATGAGATTAAAAATGTATTTGCTGCTAGGTGGTATCCTATTAATTAAAAGTTATATTTGCAATCTTTGTCACCAATTCATCCCCACCCAATCTGCCCCTCCCTGCCTTCAAATCGGACAAAAATGACCTTTCTTGGTGTCTGATTTTAGCGAATGCACACGTTAAATTTGACCAAATCAAACAAATATATATAAGAGAAATAATGATGCTGACAGATCTATCCCCCTGAGTGCCTGTTACTAAAGCATGAATGGAGACAGTCAGTGCATTGTTCTCATCTCTACACAATCACACCGTGTCACTGCTGCAGAGCCAATCATCAGAAACGTAATACTGCTCACTTTCATCCCTAAATACAACACAGGGCTGTGTTCAATTTATAGATTTAATAAAAACGTGTTTGATTATTAAATTGGAGGGTCATCCAGAGATGGAGACCCGTTAACAACGTCGTGTAACAACAAAAGACGCCTGGGTGCTGCTCAACCTTCATTTCTACCTCTCAAACTGCTTTAGAAAGACAGATGAGGAAAAAGTCAACTTACCATGTTTCCTTTTGAGGTTCAAAGAGGGAGAACAGAAGGAGGAAATGTGAAGAAAAAAGGGTTTTTAAACACGGTGTGGTTTGCGTCGCGAGATGTACCCGGCGGGGTCGATGCAACAACTGCTGAATAGGAGGGCGGTGCTACCAGATTTATACCGGCAGGGAAGGGTGTTTGCTTCTGTGCGCTGTGGGCAAAAAAATAAAAAAGCTTTTTGTACCACCATTTGTTAATGATGTTTAAACAGAGCCGGTGTGTATTTTACATTCAAATTTGAAGACATTATTACTGTAAAACCTTCTGTTAAAGTGCACTACGATAAGATATATTGTTGGCAGGGTAGGCATTGTAGTGATAAAGAATATAAATGTAATGGCACCTTTTTTCAGCTTTAAGCTCTAAATTGCGAGGTAATTTCTCCTTGTTTTTTTGTGTGCAGAAATTAAAGCTCATTCTGATAGAATTCAAACAAAGCCCATTTATTATGCATGTAGTGACATCAGGACTGCATTCATCTATTATGTAGGTGTGGCATATAGCAAATCAGCACAAAGCTAGCCATATCGTGGTGCATAGGCTATAAGCAATTTCTGTATAAATATGTGTGGCTTTTTTTTAATAAATGATGCTGAATGGCTGAATGCTTCTGCTGCATACGATGCTTCCATCCCACTCGAGCTGATATCAGCCGGGTGTCCATATTGATGCTGAGGCCTGCCAGCTCTCCTCCTTCTTTGTCCCAGATTCTCTGCAATGATGTCATTCAGTGGGCCGATCACGTGGCTGCATGTCAGCCTCTGTGTGCTGTTCAGCTGACCGATGCTGGGGCGTGCCTCCTCTGGTTCTGTTTTGTTTGAAGAACTGAAATGGCCTGAATTGTAGTTTATGTGGCATACCGGTTGCACTAAAGCACTGCAGAGGTGCATAAGGTGTTTACTCACAGTGTTGACACCTGCAGTAACACCATTAAACCCCTGCCCTTAAAGCTGTCTTAAATCCTGCAGAGAATGAAAAGAAGCTTGCATAATGCTTCTAATATAATCAGAACCTTCCAAGTCCTTCATGCAGTATGAACTCAAAGCCTTGCTTTTGTCAGAGCACCTAAGTGGGAGTTGTCTTCATTTATTCAGCAGGGAAGTGAGGATGCATCATTTACAACCAGCTTTTAGTGGTTGCTGTACTCAATATGATCGGTAGGGGACGAAAGAGAAGGAAAGGAAGCAGCCATGGATCTCAGCCAGGATTTCTAGAACATTCTCCTCCTCCTCCTCCTCCTCTTCCTCCCAAGCAGCTGTGAGACAGGGAGGGTCTGAGCAGCTGCAGTAAAGGAGAGAGGGAGGATGGGTATGCTAGAGAGAAGGGAGTGGTCGGTCCATCCTGGCATGAGACTGACCGCACTGTATCCTGCAAAAAGAGAATATGATACCCAACAAAGTGACACAGCAGATTTTTCACATGTCGCAGCAACATGTCGAATACTTTAACGCAGTTGCAGTTACCTAAAGAGGGCCATGATATAAAATAGGAAGGTTGTGTTTTCCTTATTTACTAATGAGAAAAGGTGTATATCTTGAAATATCTTTGTTTGACTGGTGTCAGGTTGCAAGGCTGGGGGATTACCTCACAAGAATACTGTCCTGGAGATCAGGTCTCAAAAACAAAATCAAGGCACTTAGACATAAAAGCATGGACAATAGTTTCTGCATCAATTAAAATTAAAATAGATCTTATTTTTGCATAATCCTGAGGTGGTAAAAACATACTTGTACAAGCGTTGTGATGTGTTGCATAAAACATAAATGGCTATGAAACAGGACAAAAAGATTTCTTGCAACAAGCTTGATCTGCTGTGATGGATGACCAGTAGATGGCAGTATTTGCTATGTGCACTGAAGAAATGGGGAAATGGGGATAGTTCAATTTACAAAAATGCATTTAGTGTATGCTACACGACATATACTTGTCTTTCAAACATATTTGAACCATGTAGAATTTAATCTTGAGCGATGTAAAGTCTACTCATCTCAATCATGTTGAGATGAGTAGATTTTACTTAATGTGATTGAAATATTTTAGATTGATAAGCAATAATTAATTGAGAAAAATTATGAAAGTTGGCTGCATTTTGATCATATGGGACTGATGTACACATTAAAATCAAGCATATTCAAATGTCTTTTATACAGTGTGATATGCTGTGGCTCAATAACAAGTATATTTGTTTTATTAGAATTGAGCTGCAGGAGCATAAAAAAAGACGACATAAGGTTGTTGATGGAGACACAGAACCAGTTTACTGCAGTATCAGAACTGCCCACCCAGTGCCTCAGTCTGCCTTGATCAATTTAAGTCCTGCAGCACAAGAATTGAACACATGCCTGCATCAGCATTCATTAAGGCCGTTAGTATCTTCGAGAAGTCTCAGTGCTGTGATATTGGAGGTTGGGCAATAATTGTCTTGCGAGGTAGAATCAAACCCAAGGTTTTCTTTAGGACCATTTCAGTTACTGCCCTCTGTGATGATTTTCAGTTCATATGTTTTATGGTAGCGCACACATTCACTGACACACATGCACAAATCAAAATAAAAAAGGTTCTGAAAACACAGATACAAACACGCCTACACAAGTAATATATAATCAATTAAGTATGATGGCAAATGGAGAAAGAAAGAGGTTGGAAAGAGAAGGAGAAAGCATGTTTACAGGAAAAGGAAATAGCACATTATCTACCAACATAAACAGAGACAAAAGAGGTAATTGAGGATTAAAGCGGAGACATAATTGACAAAAGCAACACAATGTTTTCAAGTAAAGAAAATTGTTTTAAATAGGCAACAGGGCGGCCCGGGTTTGAATCCGACTCGTGGCCCTCTGCTGCATGTCGCCCCCTCTCTCCCCCTTTCCTGTCTATCTTCAGCTGTACTGAATGATTAAAGGAAAAATATATATGACATGCAGCTCTTTTTAACTGAATCATTATTCAATTATAAATACATCTCATCAGCTCAAAGCCTGAAAGAAGTGACGTCAACTTAAAGGCATCGGATATCAGAAAATGTGGTCGATGATTTGTTGAAAATTTGATGAAAATGATTCGCCAAAAAGAGGAAGATCTAATTGAACTGATTGTGTCTGCAGGTAGCCTTCTGCGGCAGTCACTATAAACACACATCAGCTTCTCTTGACTTTGCTTCTCAAAGTTATTTTAAGAGACCTCACATTCAAAGAGGAATTATTCTCTGGGACAAATGTTGTCATCGAGCTTCTTTTGTTGTTAGCAACCAAGCAGCTTTACTGTCTGTTAGTTTGCTTTGCTTTAGACCCACTGAAGAAAAATGCATGTTCTTTCTCATTGAAAGTTGAATGTTTAACACAAATAGAGCTGCTACAAACATCCAGTTACATTTTTGAATGAGGTTTTATGAACAACAACTGCCTTGACGTGTGTGAACAAAGGAGCTGATCCACAGTGATGCAGTGCATCTTGTATTCGCAGAGGCCACACCCTATCATCCTGAACACAATTGTATTCTTTTTTTTTTGCCATCAGTTATAAGAGAAAAAGAGACACATGCACTGATAGGCGAGAGGACGTGTGTTTCTTTACAGATACAGGATATTAGGGTGAAAGATATATAGGAAAAGAGGTGGTTAAGGCACCTCACATCCCCCCACAGTGGCAGCTGCACTGCAGCCCGTTAATGCTGCCATTTAAGCTGGGTCACGTGACTGCCAGATAAAGGCAGTCTCTGTGGATACGAGGCTGTATCCAGGCAACTCGTTATTCATTTCCTAGCAACGGTTAAATCTTGGGAGGAGGGATGGGGGTAGGGCGTCTGTGGATCTCTGTGGCCTACATGTCCCTCATCTCTGACAGGACAGTTTGACCTCTTTTATCTATGATAGACTGAAAATAAAATCACAGTACTTACAAAAAAAATTCAAAATCAACTGTTACTACTGCTAAATAAAACCCACAGCCATCATGTTTTTAAAAAATGTGTTCAAAATACTCATGACATTTAGTATGAACTGCAGATGCATAGTTCTTGATATTGTCTGTAGGCAGTTACGGGTTATTACAAACACATTATACCAGCATCCCATATGTATGTTACATTTGTAAAGCTTTGCATTGTGGAAGGCAGATGGTTACTAATTAGAGCCATATTTTGGAGGATAGATGAGCTGACTGCCGGATTGATTTTGTATTGGCAGGTATTCAGACATCAATCGTTTGTTTTTCGTCAAATTAAAATAAAAATAATACATAAAGTATATTATTACGCATTGTTTAATTTGTTTATAATATGGACGTGCATACAAACAGTTTGCTGTATGTCAAGCTGGACTTGTGTGGAACAGTTTGTACCGGCATACTGAACATGAAGCAGCATTTTCCTCCTCACATTAAGAGGCGCCATGCTTGCCGGGTGTGGTCTGGGAGGCAGCCTGTGTAGCGAGAGAGCCGCTCATCCAATAGGAAGCCGCAGACAGCCTCGAGCGTCAGACTGACAAGGCTGTTGACCAATAGTTGCACAGGAGTCACAGGCACAGGCTTTGCACTCGTATTTAGCCGCAGTCCATCCTCATGTGCGCCATTATCTCTTACCTCGACCCCATAACTGTCGTATTGTAAGAGTCCTTTGTAGAAGCGTCAAGCCTCCGTCACCACTACATCAGAACAAAATGGTAAGAACTTTTCCATTTAACAATAATAATAAATACATTTTCGAGGGCTTTTTTTTTTAGGGTTGTGAGGAGGAAGGGAAGGGACTTTAACATTATTGGAAAAATGGGAATAAGCTTAAGGTGTCATCAAAGGTTTACAGTAACTTAAACAAGTATTTTTATTTTTATTGTTATTTATTATATGTTGTTTGGTGTGGGGAGATGTTCAGCTGGTGCTTTGGATGGGGGACAGACAGCTAACGATAACGTTACGTGGCGTGCAGACGGAATAAAAGAGGTTTTCATCAGGGTTCAATGTGGACAGAATAAATAATGAAGGCATCGGTCCGAAAGCCGACTCTCTGCGGTGTTTGGTTCTTTCTAAGCCCCTGTCAGCACTAGGCTACTCGTTACAGGGCAATTACGTGTAACTTACCGGCAGAGAAGATGCTCGTCTTTAGATGTCTCACACCCAGAGAAAGCCTGTCCGTAGGGAAAATGGATTAAGTGCGCTGTCAACATGACCCAAGGCATTAAAAATACATGCTGATAGTTAATGGACACTGCAGAGCGGTCCCCCAGATAGATAATGCGGGACAAAGGGAGCTTTATCATCTGTTGCTGGCTGTCATTTTACATTATTTATGCCTAGACTGAACATGTTGCCGTTCTCAGGTTAGGTCTACCTTTTCATTCGAAATCCATCAAATGCCATCTGTTCAGAGTGATGGGCTGACGGTCGAGACTGCTTCGGACGTTAGTTAGCCAGACTGGTTACCATTGGTTGGTTGCTGCTCAAATAAGATTTCAAATAAGATTTATATCGGCAATGAAATTTAAACAGCTAAGGATAAATAGATACCTAAATAAACGAAGACAACGCTATTTTAATAAGTATAAAACTTTAATGTAGACATCTTTCAGTGTTACACTTTTTTTGGTTTTCCAAAATAATGCATACAGGTAAATAACCTCTTGTTTTTCTCTCCACAGCGTGAGTGTATCTCCATCCACGTTGGTCAGGCTGGTGTCCAGATTGGCAATGCCTGCTGGGAGCTTTACTGCCTGGAACATGGGATCCAGCCGGACGGACAGATGCCCAGTGACAAGACCATTGGCGGGGGAGACGATTCCTACAACACCTTCTTCAGTGAGACTGGAGCTGGAAAGCACGTCCCCAGAGCTGTTTTTGTTGACCTGGAGCCCACTGTGATCGGTAGGTGTTATCCCCTCGGTTTGAACATTAATTTAGGGAAATTAAAAGTGAAATATCAAAACAACAACTGATTCAATGTTTAATGTCTCTTCAGATGAGGTGCGATCTGGGATCTACCGCCAGCTGTTCCACCCTGAACAGCTGATCACTGGCAAGGAGGATGCTGCTAACAACTACGCCCGTGGACACTACACAGTCGGCAAAGAGATCATTGACATTGTTCTGGACAGGATCCGCAAACTGGTGGGTAACTTGTCATCAGGAGGGATCCATTCCTAATTTTGAATTCAAAATCTCAAATTATTTCATTGTATTTTATCTCATATATTTGTCTCCCTCTCTGTCCTCAGGCTGACCAGTGCACTGGCCTTCAGGGTTTCCTGGTTTTCCACAGCTTCGGAGGGGGCACCGGCTCTGGTTTCACCTCCCTGCTGATGGAGCGTCTGTCTGTCGACTACGGCAAGAAGTCCAAGCTGGAGTTCTCCATCTACCCAGCTCCCCAGGTGTCCACCGCTGTGGTAGAGCCCTACAACGCCATCCTGACCACCCACACCACCCTGGAGCACTCCGACTGTGCTTTCATGGTCGATAACGAGGCCATCTACGATATTCTGCCGTAGGAACCTCGATATCGAGCGTCCCTCTTACACCAACCTGAACAGGTTGATCAGTCAGATTGTGTCCTCCATCACTGCCTCCCTTCGTTTCGATGGTGCCCTCAATGTTGATCTGACTGAGTTCCAGACCAACTTGGTGCCCTATCCCCGTATCCACTTCCCTCTGGCCACATATGCCCCTGTAATCTCTGCTGAGAAGGCTTACCATGAGCAGCTCTCAGTGTCAGAAATCACCAACTCCTGCTTTGAACCAGCCAATCAGTTGGTGAAATGTGACCCTCGCCACGGTAAATACATGGCTTGCTGCCTCTTGTATCGTGGTGATGTGGTGCCCAAAGATGTGAATGCTGCCATTGCCACTATTAAAACCAAGCGCTCCATCCAGTTTGTGGACTGGTGCCCCACTGGTTTCAAGGTGGGCATCAACTACCAGCCGCCCACCGTAGTCCCTGGTGGAGACCTGGCCAAGGTCCAGAGGGCTGTGTGCATGCTGAGCAACACCACTGCTATTGCAGAGGCCTGGGCTCGGCTTGACCACAAGTTTGATCTGATGTACGCTAAGCGTGCCTTTGTGCACTGGTATGTAGGTGAGGGTATGGAGGAGGGAGAGTTCTCAGAGGCCTAGAGAGGACATGGCAGCTCTGGAGAAAGATTACGAGGAGGTTGGAGTCGACTCTGTTGAGGGCGATGGTGAAGACGAGGGAGAGGAATATTGAGGGACAAAAAGGCACTAGTTAAAAATAAAACAATTGATTTGTCATTTATTGCATTCCAAAAAGAATTTGTTGTCTATTAATGACCAGTTTGGCTATTCAGAATAATACTCCTGAATATGTCAATTTGGACTTTAATTAAATGTGATTGAAAGGGCCAGAGGGTGAAGAAGAGGAGTATTAAAATGGACATAAAGCATTAGTTAAGTTATCAGTTGTGCTCTGTTCTAAATAAATTCCTGCAATATATGAAGTGTTCTGTGTTGCTTTTTTTCTTTTGGTTTAAGAATGAAAAATAACCTTTAGTCGGGACACCAATAAACATTACATTCCAAGTTTTCAGAATACACACAGTACCCACAGTGTTTGCATTCTACTTAGATCTTATATATATTATAGTTTGTAGTTAAATCTATGGTCAGTATATTTGAATTATGGCTTTGCCTTTCCTTCAATTATTAGCTTTGTTCCAAAAAGAAAATGAGGCTATAGTTGATTATGAAAGAAATATGTGAATATTAATACTACAGAGCTCTTAAATTTATCCTTACCCCAGTGAATAATCAGTAATGTGGCGGAAATACAAGATCATAATATGTGCCATACTTTCAATAGTAACAGCAGAAAATTGTCAGATTAAAGTATTTTAGAAAGATATATTATTTGTGATATTTATCAAAATCCTCTTTACATCCCAAAAGCCGTCAATCAAGCAAATGCTCTGACAAAAAACATCCGGTATCTGCAGCTGTTGCAGTAATAAGTCCGTCCAATTATTTCATTCACTAAATTGAGCAACGTTTTGAGCTACTGCTGCTAGCTACCTTCATTGGAAAAGAGTTGGCAACATTGGTCTGGGTTTTTTTGATGGGTTATTTCTGTTGGAAAATCTAGTTTACTCTTCTCCTAATGATATCTACCTACAATGTTACCCATCGCTTTCTTTAAAAAGGGAGAGAGAACTGTACCATTTTGGGTACATTTCAATTATTATTATTATCACACCATCTCAGGACATATGAGCATTAAAAACCTCATCAAATGATGTAAGAGAAAGATGTATCTCTTACAGTTTAACCTTGATGTTTTCTGTCACAGTGTGTATTCAGTATCAAGGTTTGTACTAGATCACATAACACATATCACATTAACCCGTAATGAAAAGTTACATTAAAATGATGTTTTAAATGTGAGCTATAGTTGACAGCCACTATTAGGTAAACAGCCTAAAAAAGAAGAAAATATATATATATATTTTTTTTTATTGCTTCTTAATGTCAAATGTTCTTTAAGACACCATACTATATTTGATTATCCAAGCATACTATAGTATAGGAAGTGCATATTCTGAATTAATATAAGTCTATATCAGATTGAAACTCATTGTTATCAGATTGTCCCAAAAAAGTCGCTTAAGACTCTACAGTTGATCCAAAATGCAGCGGCACGTGTATTGACAAGAACAAGGAAACGGGATCATATTACTCCTGTATTAACTGCTCTGCACTGGCTCCCAGTAAAATACAGAATAGAATTCAAAATCCTTCTCCTGACTTACAAATCAATTAATGGTCAGGCTCCAGCATATCTTAAAGATCTCATAGTACCTTATAAACCAACTAGAGCATTACGCTCCCAGACTGCAGGGTTACTGGTGGTTCCTAGAGTCTCTAAGAGTACAATGGGAGCCAGAGCCTTCAGCTATCAAGCTCCTCTCCAGTGGAATCAGCTTCCAGTTTGTGTTCAGGAGGCAGACACACTCTCCACATTTAAGAGTAGGCTAAAGACTTTCCTTTTTGATAAAGCTTATAGTTAGGGCTGGCTCAGGTTTGCCCTGGATCAGCCCCTAGTTATGCTGCTATAGGCTTAGACTGCCGGGGGACACCTCCCTGCTCTCTTCCTTCTCTTCCTCTCTCCTCCCCTCCCTCTCTTCTTCTCCCTCTCTATCTGTATGCATTTATGTAAATGTATGTTACTAACTCATCATCCGGGGCATCATCCCGGAGTTTCTGTCTCTCATGTGGCAGGTTGCCACTGATAAAGTTTACGTCAGGATTAGGAATCGTGGCTGCGCCTGCTGCCCTGGTCCTGCTGGACACCGGGAAGCCTTTTTGACATTTTCCTGGATTCATCCATACTTTCTCTTTTTTCAACACAACATAATTTCTGTCAAATGTTGTATTTGTACTATGTTGTTTATCCTGTACATAAGACATCTATTGCACGTCTGTCCGTCCTGGGAGAGGGATCCCTCCTCAGTTGCTCTCCCTGGGGTTTCTTCCATTTTTCCCCCTTTAATTATGGGGTTTCTTTTAGGAAGTTTTTCCTTGTGCGATGCAAGGGTCTAAGGACAGAGGCTGTCGTAACCTGTACAGTCTGTAAAGCACACTGAGACAAATGTATAATTTGTGATATTGGGCTATACAAATAAATTTGATTTGATTTGAAAAAAGGGTTAGACCTTAAACTATGCAGGTGGGTATATTGTCTACTACTGTACATATACTCAGACAGGCAGGCAATGGAGCAGACTTTCCTCAATGGGTATTAGGCCAGAAACATCAAAAGTGGAATGGACTCTCATAGAACGAGGGAGGCATGGCGTACTGCTGCAGTGTTGTAGCCCCAGGTGATGGGGAAAGGACCTAAGAACCAGTGGAGCAAACTTCCTGGACTCCACTCTTAATGGCAGGTCACGGGTGGAAAGCCAGACCTTCTGACCAGGGGTTGAGTGAGGGGAAGGGATGCACATCGATTAGGGTCTCTAGGTAGGAGTCAGAGGTGGCAGCACCAGGCTGAGGGAGACCCCGGGGTGGCAGGTATGAGCGAGGAATGTCCCCATTGAAGAACCTGGGAGCAAAAGGTGGCTGGGACAAAGATACGGTTATCGAGGAAAGCACTAGGGGCAGGAAAACAAATGTCCAGGTGATGGCGCCAACCACGGAAGGATCCCCTCGGGGTGGGCTGGGAGATCACAATCTGGAACTGTTGTGACAGGGCATTGGGTTTGGTATATTTGGACCCCAAGTGGTAGGAGAGGGTGAAGTAGAACCAAGTGAAGAACAAGGCCCACCTGGCCTGGCGGGAGTTAGGCCTTTTGGCGGTATGGATGTACTCTAAGTTCTTATGGTCGGTCCACAGCAAAAAATGGCAACACCGCCCCTCGAAGCGGGAAAGGGGAGTTGACAGATGTGAGAGCCGTGAGGGGGGCAGCCACAGAACTGTAGTTCCTTATGAACCGCCGGAAGAAATTGGGAAAGTCCAACAAGCCCTGCAGCTCCTTATGGGAGGAAGAAGGATGCTAGTCCAGGACAGCACTGATCTTGACAGGGTCCTTCTGGAGGCTCCCCTCCTTGACAACGAAGCCCAGGAATGACGCCTTCACCTAGAGTTGATTCTCCAGAAGCCTCTGGAGAACTCACCACACATGGTGAACATGCTACTGCCTGGACTTGGAGAATATATGAATTTAATCCAGATAAAAAAGACATAGGTATTGAGCAGGTCCATGAGGACGTCATTGACCAGGAACTGGAAAAAGGCATGCCAAGATACTTGTAGTGCCACCGGGGAGTGTTAAAGGCAGCTTTCCAATCATCTCCCTCACTAATGCTTAGTACCAGATGGTGTACCTTCCTCACGTCAAGTTTGGAAAACACAGTGTCTGTCATAAAGCCATCTTTTAAGATGGCTAAGAGTGTGATGTATGGTTAACCTTTTTATGACTGTTGCATGTAATATATATTGTTGTGATTTTAATGTTGTCCGCTATTTTCCACGAACTGTCATAACAAAGACACACAGATGTGTTGCTAATTGACACACCTGAACCCAGCATTGCTAATTGACACACCTGAACCCAGCATTGCTAATTGACACACCTGAACCTAGCTGAAATCAGCGATCTCATTCGCCAGTTGCCGACTCCACTCCCCTATAAATACGTCAGATTACCTGCTGAACCAGCACTGACAGGATGTAGACCCTTACAGGATGTAGACCCTTACAGGATGTTTCCCTCGCCGCGCACTGATCCTCCTCAGCTCCTCCTCGTCTGGTGAACCAAACCTTGAAGGATGTTGCCCAGGACAGTTTTTGCCTTGCCTCCCCGCAGATCGGATCGGATCCCTTTTGCTCCTTGCCACGCACTGACGGGAGGATGTTTCCGAGGACAGTTGCTGCCTTGCCTCCCCGCAGATCGGACTGGATCGAATCCCTCTTGCTCCTCGCCTCGCACTGATCCTCCTCAGCTCCTCGTCTGGTGAACCAGACGTTGGAGGATGTTTCCCAGGACCGTTGCTGCCTTGCCTCCCCGCAGATCGGACCGGATCGGATCCCTTTTGCTCCTCGCTGCGCACTGACGGGAGGATGTTGCCCAGGACAGTTTTTGCCTTGCCTCCCCGCAGGTCGGACTGGATCGGATCCCTTTTGCTCCTTGCCATGCACTGACTGGAGGATGTTTGCCAGGACAGTTGCTGCTTTGCCTCCCCGCAGATCGGACTGGATCGGATCCCTCTTGCTCCTCGCCGCACTCTATCGACAGTCCCGCTGGAGCACGCCCTTTCACTGGCGCAAGGGAAAATTAACGAAGCGGTTGTTCCATATTAACTGGATTGAACTTTTGGTATTTTTAAACCATTTGCCTGAACTATTGCTTGACACATTGAACATTATTTTAACTATTTATTAACTAGGTGTTTTAAAGTAATGTTGTAATAAAAATAAATCACTTTATACATTTCTTGGTGGCATTCTCGCTGTGTTGGTGTGGCCGGGAATCCAAACCTTTTAGATAAATTTGATGTTAGCGGGCTACTCTTGTCCGTTACATGTCCCCTTGTAACAGTTAAAAAGCTGAGGAGATAAGTGGGAGGGGGGTATCTGTTCTACACAGTTATATTGTTTCGGACTTCGATCATCAATGCAGGGGCGTACTAACTTGGGCTTTTTCTCTACAAAGAAGAACCCGGCCCCACCACGGGACGAGGAGGGACAGATGAAGCCTGCAGCCAATGAGTCATTGATATACTTCTCTATGGCCTTGGTTTCTGGAGCGGACAGGGAGACGATACGGCCTCTGGGTGGAGATGTGCCTGGCAGGAGTACACAGTCGGAAGAATTAGGGGGTTAGGAGGAGGTGCAAGCCTTATTGAACACCTCCTTAAGATTCGTGTATTTAGGGGGAACACTTGACAGGTCTTGAAACACAAATGAACAGGGTTACAAGAAGTGACAGGCAGAAATACAACATGATAATGAGCGCTCCATTGAGAAATGACACCTGAAGACCAGTCTGTGAGGATTATGAAGCTTAAATCAGGGATAACCCAAATTAAAAGGAATACTGGGTGCAATAATTAAGTCAAATGTGAGAGTTTATGCCCAGGTGAACAAGGACTGTGCGGTGGGTGATAGAGCAGGCGGCCATCGAGTGCGCTGGCTGATGTGGGCTTGGACATGAGCTCCTAAACAATTTCTAATTCAATTAAATCACGAGACTACTTATGCTTTAAAGGACCAGTGTGTTGAATTAGGGGGGATTTACTGAATGAAATGTAATATTCATTAGCATGTTTTTATTTATCACCACAAACTAAGAATAGTTTGGTTTTTGTAAGCTTAGAATGAGTCCTTGGAGTCCGCGATGTTGCAAATCTGAACTATTTGCTATATGGCTCTGGAAAATTCAGCATTTACAAATGTATCTGTGTGCTCAGACACAATGATCCAGGGAGATTAACACTGTTGCTATGGGCAACATAAATCATTGTAAGTTGGTCAGTGGCAGGCTGTCTATAATGGAGACCAAAAGCATCTTACTACCTTTATATGACCAACGCATGTATGTAGTGGAGAATAAACCAATCTTTCTCTCTGTTTGTTCACCTCATGGGGACATTTTTTTCTTCTTCATAAATAATGTTGAATTCTGAACATGTAAAAGTCTAATATATAGTTTATGCTTTCACTGTTCAAAATATTAGGTTCATAATCAACTACAAAGTCTGACTTATTTATAGATCAAAGCTCATAATTGAAATAACACTCTGTAAATCTGTAGAGGGAAGCCTAAAAACAATAACGCTCATTTCAAAGATTTAAGTTGAATGTAACACTCTGGGTACTGTGTGTATTCTGCAAAACTTGTGATGTGATCTTTATTGGGTGTACAGCAATTTGTCAAACTAATTTCCTTATCTAATCACATAAAATTGACTAAACTCAGCAACTAAAGCTTATTTTTCATTCTTAAACCCCAAAAAAGAAAAAAGAAACAACACAGACAACTTCATATATTTAAGGAAATTTATTAAGAACAGCACCAAACTGATTTTTTCTTGGAATCGCTAACTCTTAGCAGCCAAACTCATATTTGATAGACAAACATTTGTTTTTGAATGCCTTTCATTTGAATCAATTGTTTTATGTTTAACTAGTGCCTTTTTGTCCCTCAATACTCCTCTCCCTCTTCCTCTCCCTCGCCCTCAATAGAGTCGACTCCAACCTCCTCGTAATCTTTCTCCAGAGCTGCCATGTCCTCTCTGGCCTCTGAGAACTCTCCCTCCTCCATACCCTCACCTACATACCAGTGAACAAAGGCACGCTTAGCGTACATCAGATCAAACTTGTGGTCAAGCCGAGCCCAGGCCTCTGCAATAGCAGTGGTGTTGCTCAGCATGCACACAGCCCTCTGGACCTTGGCCAGGTCTCCACCAGGGACTACGGTGGGCGGCTGGTAGTTGATGCCCACCTTGAAACCAGTGGGGCACCAGTCCACAAACTGGATGGAGCGCTTGGTTTTAATAGTGGCAATGGCAGCATTCACATCTTTGGGCACCACATCACCACGGAACAGCAGGCAGCAAGCCATGTATTTACCGTGGCGAGGGTCACATTTCACCAACTGATTGGCTGGTTCAAAGCAGGAGTTGGTGATTTCTGACACCGTTAACTGCTCATGGTAAGCCTTCTCAGCAGAGATTACAGGGGCATATGTGGCCAGAGGGAAGTGGATACGGGGATAGGGCACCAAGTTGGTCTGGAACTCAGTCAGATCAACATTGAGGGCACCATCGAAACGAAGGGAGGCAGTGATGGAGGACACAATCTGACTGATCAACCTGTTCAGGTTGGTGTAAGAGGGACGCTCGATATCGAGGTTCCTACGGCAGATATCGTAGATGGCCTCGTTATCGACCATGAAAGCACAGTCGGAGTGCTCCAGGGTGGTGTGGGTGGTCAGGATGGCGTTGTAGGGCTCTACCACAGCGGTGGACACCTGGGGAGCTGGGTAGATGGAGAACTCCAGCTTGGACTTCTTGCCGTAGTCGACAGACAGACGCTCCATCAGCAGGGAGGTGAAACCAGAGCCGGTGCCCCCTCCGAAGCTGTGGAAAACCAGGAAACCCTGAAGGCCAGTGCACTGGTCAGCCTGAGGACAGAGAGGGAGACAAATATATGAGATAAAATACAATGATTTAATTTGATATTTTGAATTCAAAATTAGGAATGGATCCCTCCTGATGACAAGTTACCCACCAGTTTGCGGATCCTGTCCAGAACTATGTCAATGATCTCTTTGCCGATGGTGTAGTGTCCACGGGCGTAGTTGTTAGCAGCATCCTCCTTGCCAGTGATCAGCTGTTCAGGGTGGAACAGCTGGCGGTAAGTCCCAGATCGCACCTCATCTGAAGAGACATTAAACATTGAATCAGTTGTTACATTTTGATATTTCACTTTTAATTTTCCTGAATTAATGTTCAGACAGAGGGGATAACACCTACCGATCACAGTGGGCTCCAGGTCAACAAAAACAGCTCTGGGGACGTGCTTTCCAGCTCCAGTCTCACTGAAGAAGGTGTTGAAGGAATCGTCTCCCCCGCCAATGGTCTTGTCACTGGGCATCTGTCCGTCCGGCTGGATCCCATGTTCCAGGCAGTAAAGCTCCCAGCAGGCATTGCCAATCTGGACACCAGCCTGACCAACGTGGATGGAGATACACTCACGCTAGGGTGCAGAGAAAGAAGATTTGGATTACAGATTTAATTAAATCTGAAGCCTTGTACAATTAAAAACCTTTTTTTTAAATGAATGTTTTCATTTTTTAAATACTGTAGAATAGCCTAACATATATATGTGATAGTTTGTGTCAGATAGCCTTTAAATTAACTGCAAAGTGGCAGTGCATCATAGACCGTTTCAATTAATTCTCCCCTCCCTGCATGAAAAGCCTTTACTATTCTTATGATAGCAAGTCTGTCTGAGGTTCAGTCTATACTTTATTTAATAGAAAAATGCTTTTTCCGCTGCTCTCTGCTCCCACATAAAACTATGTCTAAATTACTGAGAGAGAGAAGATTATGTAGGTCAGACATGTTGCAGTGTGCGGTCTCTTTAAACAAGCGACATTCACAACCTCCACTGGGAATAGAAGCCTCCCGTAAATGTTTTATATTTTAGAAGGCATGGTTTTAGTGTCAGCGGGATGTATAATTGTACATAAAATATTTTTCAGAACAAGGCGCACTATAATATATTTAAATAAAAGCTAAAACAAAATGTCTTAAAATCAACATGACAAATTAACAAAATGAGTGCAGAGCTAACCATGCTTAAAAATCGTCGAGCTGCAGTGCAGGAATACATTATGCATGCATATTTTTAATTGTGTAGCAGCAGCCATATTGTCAATCAACCAATATCCAGCCCTGGTTCAACTACAGTAGAGAACAAAGGGGGACGTCAGATAAATATCTCCTTTACTCCCCTTCTCTTAGACTCTGAAACAATCACCCTAAAAAAAATATAATATCCAAAATGTTACTTACCATGATTGCTCGTCAATATTATGCAATGTAATGAGACAAGCCGGAGGAGTGTTCGTGTCTGAGGGGTGCAGCGTCTGAAGCTGATCTGCGGATGCACCACACTCTGCCTCTGGAGGAGAACAGGTGAATTGCGAAAAAAAAAATATATATATATATATATTATATATTATATATATATCCTCACATCCAGAACAACCAAAGATACTCTAACTGAGACAGTAGGAGTGTGACTTTAAAAATGTGTTGATTATTTGTCTGTACAGTATATTGTTTAAATTATAGGAATTCCTGTCATCATGGACGTGAAACAGCTACTGCGGCAGAAGGAGGAGGAGTTATTTTTTTTGTTTGTTGCGCAATTCACCTGTTCTCCTCCAGAGGCAGAGTATGTGAGTGTGGCGCATCCCCAAATCAGCTTCAGACGCTGCACCCCTCAGACACAAACACTCTTGTTCGGCTTGTCTCATTACATTGCATAATATTGACGAGCAATAATGGTAAGTAACATTTTGGATATTTATATTGTTTAGGGTTATTGTTTCAGAGTCTGAGAGAAGGGGAGTAAATTATGTAACGCGTAAAGAAATTATATGACGTCACCCTTTCTTCTCTCTCCTGGAGTGAATCTGAGCTGTATATTGTTTGATGGTCAATATGGCTGCTGCTTAGACAAGTGGACATATTATTGATTGTCATGCTTAATAGAAATGTAGCCTAATGTATTCCTGCAGTGCAAACCGACGCCTAATCCTCTCCCCACGTTACTCTTTAAAATCAGCTTGGGGCTTTGCATATATTTTATTACTAGATTGTCATCTTGATTTGAAGACCTATGTTGTTAGTTTGTTCTTAGCTTTTATATAAATATAATTAAGTGTGCCTTCTTCTAAAGATGATTGTATGTTATTTTGTTAAATTATACATCCCACTGACTCTTTGAAACCACGCCTTCTAAAATATGATATATATCTAAAATCTACTATTATATACTCTTTTCAGATGAGAAATATGAACATGAATGGGGGATTTCTATTCCCAGTGAATGATTGTGGCTTTTTCTTTTAAAGAGACAGCACACTGCAACATGTCTGACCTACATAATCCTCTCTCTCACTAATTCAGCATGCAATATACACAGAGCAGAGAACAGCAGAAAATGCATTTTCCTGAAATATTAATTATAGACTGAAATTCAGACAGACATGCTATCACAGAAAATAAGAATAGTAAAGGGTTTTCATGCAGGGTGGGGGAGAATGAATTAAAACAATCTATGATGCTCAGCCATTTTGCAGTTTATTCAAAGACTATCTGACAAAAAATACTTTCTATTGTTGGAGAATTTGAATGACCCACTTGTTAGAAGTTTAGCTCCGTAATATATGTGTTTTAATTTTCAATTTCTTTTAAAAGGTGTTTTTAAGTGTGTGTAACCGACGTCAGCTACAGACCGGCTACATGTGCAAAGTACAAGGCCTGAGATTTAATAAAATCTGTAATCCAAATCTTCTTTCTCTCCACAGCGTGAGTGTATCTCCATCCACGTTGGTCAGGCTGGTGTCCAGATTGGCAATGCCTGCTGGGAGCTTTACTGCTTGGAACATGGGATCCAGCCGGACGGACAGATGCCCAGTGACAAGGCCATTGGCGGGGGAGACGATTCCTACAACACCTTCTTCAGTGAGACTGGAGCTGGAAAGCACGTCCCCAGAGCCGTTTTTGTTGACCTGGAGCCCACTGTGATCGGTAAACTCTCCTTAAATATAAATAAGTAAATAAATATATCACATTCTTTGCTTGTGTAAGCTTTTATTCCCCTGTCAGTCAACCCTCCAATAATTTATTCCCTTCAGATGAGGTGCGCTCTGGGATCTACCGCCAGCTGTTTCACCCTGAGCAGCTGATCACTGGCAAGGAGGATGCCGCCAACAACTACGCCCGTGGACACTACACCATCGGCAAAGAGATCATTGACATAGTTCTGGACAGGATTCGCAAACTGGTGGGTAACTTGTCATCAGGAGGGATCTATTCCTAAAATTGATTTCAAATTAAAATACATAACCGTATTTCATCTTTGTCTTTCCCTCTCTATCCTCAGTCGGACCAGTGCACTGGCCTTCAGGGTTTCCTGGTTTTCCACAGCTTCGGAGGGGGCACCGGCTCTGGTTTCACCTCCCTGCTGATGGAGCGTCTGTCTGTCGACTACGGCAAGAAGTCCAAGCTGGAGTTCTCCATCTACCCAGCTCCCCAGGTGTCCACCGCTGTGGTAGAGCCCTACAACGCCATCCTGACCACCCACACCACCCTGGAGCACTCCGACTGTGCTTTCATGGTCGATAACGAGGCCATCTACGATATTTGCCGTAGGAACCTCGATATCGAGCGTCCCTCTTACACCAACCTGAACAGGTTGATCAGTCAGATTGTGTCCTCCATCACTGCCTCCCTTCGTTTCGATGGTGCCCTCAATGTTGATCTGACTGAGTTCCAGACCAACTTGGTGCCCTATCCCCGTATCCACTTCCCTCTGGCCTACATATGCCCCTGTAATCTCTGCTGAGAAGGCTTACCATGAGCAGTTAACAGTGTCAGAAATCACCAACTCCTGCTTTGAACCAGCCAATCAGATGGTGAAATGTGACCCTCGCCACGGTAAATACATGGCTTGCTGCCTCTTGTATCGTGGTGATGTGGTGCCCAAAGATGTGAATGCTGCCATTGCCACTATTAAAACCAAGCGCTCCATCCAGTTTGTGGACTGGTGCCCCACTGGTTTCAAGGTGGGCATCAACTACCAGCCGCCCACCGTAGTCCCTGGTGGAGACCTGGCCAAGGTCCAGAGGGCTGTGTGCATGCTGAGCAACACCACTGCTATTGCAGAGGCCTGGGCTCGGCTTGACCACAAGTTTGATCTGATGTACGCTAAGCGTGCCTTTGTTCACTGGTATGTAGGTGAGGGTATGGAGGAGGGAGAGTTCTCAGAGGCCAGAGAGGACATGGCAGCTCTGGAGAAAGATTACGAGGAGGTTGGAGTCGACTCTATTGAGGGCGAGGGAGAGGAAGAGGGAGAAGAGTAAGCCTAATAATTAAATCAAACTTGAAAGAGTCACTCTTAAACAATAGAGATCAATATCTTGCATTTGTATTAGATGTGTACCATTGTGTTTCTGTTCTAAGTGTATCACTGTAGTTGTAAAACATTTTTTGAAAGGTTTATGGAGTGTAAATAAATCTTGGAAAAATTACAGGCCTTCTTGTCTTGTTTTTCTCACCTCACTAACATCTTTTAGTCTTTTGACTCGGAGCTGCCTTCTTCACTTTGCAGTATCTTTTCTGTCTGTTGTCTTAAACCATTCCTGTATAATTTACAAACCTTTTTCTGACGTGTTCAGATTATAGATTCTGCCAACAGTTTTTTGGGCTGGCGAGTTATGAGACTAGCCATGCTCATATTTTAACAGCATTCGGCTGGTAAATGGTGCTAATTTAGTGCCATGCATGTCTTATGTAAGTTTTTTTGATATCATATTGCGAATTTGTTTATAATTTAATGTTTTATATTCATATTGGCTTTTGTAACACGCATACTAGGAAAACAACATTTAGATATGACAGTCTTGATTATGTTTTACATTTTCTGTAAACCAGGATAATGAGGAAATCTATGAATATGGAGGAACTGGTGACCAACAAAAGGACACTTTTAATGTTGATGTCAAGGTTCCCCTAAACACAAAGCTGCCAGGATCCTCTAAGTTAAAGGAAACATAATGTTTGTGATCCATCACCTATTTCAGAGATATTTAGTAGTCTGCAATTTAGGATGAGATGAATGTTTTGGAAGTATGTTGAAGTGAAGGGATTTCCAATTAAACAGAGACCCCTGGTGGAGGGAAATAAAGAGTCAAAACCAGGTCGGGTGGTGACAGGGCTGAACGAAAATCTTGATAAATGTGAGTAAAATGATAGTTTTGGGATTAAAGAATCATTTGTCATTCTTCAAAGCAGAGTTGCACAACAAAATGCAACCTCGTCTATGTACGAGACATAAGAAAAAACGAACTGCAGTGCATTTTGTACATTTGCAGGAGGAATGTAAACAGCAATACAAATGATGAAGTCTCTGAACACACAATATGGCCGAAATCAGCATCATAACAAATTTGACATCTGGGAAACACCGTCCATCTACTTTGACGTTTGAGTACCAGGCACTGATCATGACACTGCATCTTTTCTCAAACACTATAATGTAAAGTTTAAAAATATATGAAACAGTTTACTTGTATTTACCTCCAGAATCCTCCAAGTACTTTAAAAAAATGTTTTGATTAAGGCAAAGTTTAAAAGGTTCTAATTGCATGCAAGTAACCTTTTACTCAGCTGGATTCAATGCAGCCCTAGTAACCACGACTGGCTTCTTATGCCAAGCAGCAGTTGTAGTTCTTGAATTAATGCGGTTTGATACTACCCAAGATGGCAGCATGCTTTAAGCTTTAGTGACAATTACAGAAAAACATTCTGCACTGCTCCATTAGAAATACTGTCCCAACAGTACTTCTGCCCTGTGGGAGGAGTGTATTAAAGAGAGCAAACAAGAGTGCAGTCATTGAACAAACTTTATTTTTTAAAGTAGAATTAAGCCCATGGACTTAATATTCCTCTCCATCATCCTCCTCGTCTCCCAGACTATCAGCTCCAACCTCCTCGTAATCTTTCTCCAGAGCTGCCATGTCCTCTCTGGCCTCTGAGAACTCTCCCTCCTCCATACCCTCACCCACATACCAGTGCACAAAGGCACGCTTAGCGTACATCAGGTCAAACTTGTGGTCAAGCCGAGCCCAGGCCTCTGCAATAGCAGTGGTGTTGCTCAGCATGCACACAGCCCTCTGGACCTTGGCCAGGTCTCCACCAGGGACTACGGTGGGCGGCTGGTAGTTGATGCCCACCTTGAAACCAGTGGGGCACCAGTCCACAAACTGGATGGAGCGCTTGGTTTTAATAGTGGCAATGGCAGCATTCACATCTTTGGGCACCACATCACCACGATACAAGAGGCAGCAAGCCATGTATTTACCGTGGCGAGGGTCACATTTCACCATCTGATTGGCTGGTTCAAAGCAGGAGTTGGTGATTTCTGACACCGTTAACTGCTCATGGTAAGCCTTCTCAGCAGAGATTACAGGGGCATATGTGGCCAGAGGGAAGTGGATACGGGGATAGGGCACCAAGTTGGTCTGGAACTCAGTCAGATCAACATTGAGGGAACCATCGAAACGAAGGGAGGCAGTGACGGAGGACACAATCTGACTGATCAACCTGTTCAGGTTGGTGTAAGAGGGACGCTCGATATCGAGGTTCCTGCGGCAGATATCGAAGATGGCCTCGTTATCGACCATGAAAGCACAGTCGGAGTGCTCCAGGGTGGTGTGGGTGGTCAGGATGGCGTTGTAGGGCTCTACCACAGCGGTGGACACCTGGGGAGCTGGGTAGATGGAGAACTGCAGCTTGGACTTCTTGCTGTAATCGACAGACAGACGTTCCATCAGCAGGGAGGTGAAACCAGAGCCGGTGCCCCCTCCGAAGCTATGGAAAACCAAGAAACCCTGAAGGCCAGTGCACTGGTCCGACTGAAGACAGAGACAAAGATCACATATAAATAATAAACTTCATTTATATAATACTTTCAAAGTTCTTCACAGCTAACAATAAAACAGCACAATAGTACACAGCATGTACAATATACTATAGATAAAACAATAGCTAAATGTGAAATTTACTTCTGCTCTGAAAATACCCACCAGTTTGCGGATCTTGTCCATCACTATGTCAATAATCTCTTTGCCAACTGTGTAGTGTCCACGGGCGTAGTTGTTGGCAGCATCCTCCTTGCCAGTGATCAGCTGCTCAGGGTGGAACAGCTGGCGGTAGATCCCAGAGCGCACCTCATCTGAAGGGAATAAATTATAGGAGGGTTTGACTAAAGGGCAGGGAAGAACTTACACTAAAGCAGCAATTAAGATATTCTTATAAATTATATTTATTGCGAGTTTACCGATCACAGTGGCCTCCAGGTCAACAAAAACAGCTCTGGGGACGTGCTTTCCAGCTCCAGTCTCACTGAAGAAGGTGTTGTAGGAATCGTCGCCGCCACCTTTTCCAATGTTCTGGTCACCGGGCTTCAGTCCGTCCGGCTGGAACCCATGTTCCAAGCAGTAAAGCTCCCAGCAGGCATTGCCCATCTGGACACCAGCCTGACCAACGTGGATGGAGATACACTCACGCTGTCGAAGGAAAACGTTTTTTTTAAATCAAGTTTGATTAAAAAATAAAAAGGCTTGGTTGACTGGTTCTTGTGCCAAATTTAACAAATAAGATGCTGAAGGCAAATCATCACATGTTGAGAACTGCTTTAGAGCTATTGCAAGATTCAAATATGGAAAAAAAGGCTCTTTTGTAAAGAACCAGAACAACATGATTGAAGTCAGCTGATGCACACATTTACCCTCTGAACAGAAAACCCTTTATTAGACAAATATATACGAGAGACTGATTTCTTAGCACATTTAAATGTGCTAAGAAATCAAAGTGTTGAGAATAGTTTGGGCTTTTAGTGAAAATGTATTGTTTGAAAAGCATGTGGTTGCAGGTTCATGAAAGCAGGATTTCGCCACTGCTACGCCTCTTTAGGCAACTATCGAAAGGACCAGAGTCTGAACGTGAACACAGATCATGACAGATTATTTGGCCCCCATGGTTACCAAACTAACGGACTGATTTCTCTGAGCCACACATCTTCCGAACATTAGGACACGAAAATTATATTTTTCAGGAGGGACAAATCAGAATAAAGTCTTTAGAGACAGATTTCTCTGCAACAAACTCTCGCGAGATCTGGCAACACGGGGCGTTAATATTAAATCAAACTAAGTAACATTTTAAGTGGACATCAATTTACGTTCACAAACGTCCCAGCCAATTAAATTCCGTAATGCTTAATAAGTTTGTTTTCTGTGTAAATATCTAATGTTAGCTAAATAAAATATAAATTAATTCGGCCGCGCACACCTGTGGGACAGGAACATCTCATACCATTGACGCAGATTGTAAATACATCACTCGAGCATCTTTGATTGTGCCCTGTCGAGTTACGCTTAATTTACCAACCTTACAGTTAAAACCACCTATTGAAGACGAAGTTTGGTAAACCGTCCTACATATTAACCGGATTGTTTAAATATAGACTGCTGATGTTACTTATTTAAAAAGGGATAAAGGTTAGTCAACGCTAAACTAAGTTGCAGTAAACTAAGTTACACTTTAAGAGCGTTGAATTTGGTTAAATGCACAAGTAAAGAAATACTCACCATGTTTACTGAAGCTGTGAAGTCTAGGAGTTTGGATTGAGAAGAGGGAAAATGCTAAATTAGTTCTCACAGCAAGGCCGTTATGAGTCCAGTGCAAGAAGTAACTGATGTTATTTTTCTTTCTAGGCGGAGTTATTTATACTCTAAAGTTGCTGCTGAATCTGATTGACCTGAGAAACACGTGAGCACACTTCCTATTCGTTTTTTTAATTTTAATTTTTTATTAAAGCAGCTTTATTTAGCACCTAAAAAACAAATACAGGGACAAATCACTCAATTCCTGTTCAAAGCGGAATCATATCTCCTAAGAACATCAATACTAAAAAAGTGGTTATTGTTGAACATAAATAAATAAAGTGAATTGAAATCATCAAATAACATAAAAATAATATACAAGAAAGGCGAGCCAATTAAATCTTAAGATAAAAATAATTTAAATATTCAGACGGAAGTATACCAGGAGGTGATGGTGTTGGACACCACATTGTTCTTCAAGATCACTCAAACCTGTGAATTTATATTTAAAGATTTGGAGCTCAGCCAATCATGCAAGGATTTCCACAAGCTTCAGTTGTATTACCAGCATTATTCAAATTTAAAGCTGATTTTTTCATTTGAAGGATACATTTCGTTTACAGTTTTACCTATTTCTTATGTTTAGG
This sequence comes from Cottoperca gobio, assembly GCF_900634415.1. Classification (NCBI taxonomy): domain Eukaryota; kingdom Metazoa; phylum Chordata; class Actinopteri; order Perciformes; family Bovichtidae; genus Cottoperca; species Cottoperca gobio. Next base: position 2,143,514 of record NC_041361.1, read on the forward strand.
AGGAATTGGACATTTTAGGAATTTTGATCAAATAGCCAATATTTCAGTTTTTCCATAGTTTATGAGATTCAAAATCCTCCTCATTAAATAAGGGTACAATGTATTTACCAAGTATAGGACTGTTGTTGGATTTTTTTTATGTCTCTGCCTTAATAAAGTTATTATTATATATAATAAATATATATGTGTATATATATGTGTGTATATATGTGTGTATATATGTGTATATATATACATATATGTATATATATATGTATATATATATAAACATTATATATATATATATATATATACACACATTATATATATATATATAGACACATATATATATATATATATGTGTATATATGTATATGTTATATATATATATATATATATATATATATTATTTTGTTTATATATATATCTATATATATTTTGTTCTCTCTCTCTATCTATCTTTTTATGTATATATATTTTACTACCTCTCTCTCTCTTTTTTATATATCTTTGTTCTCTCTCTCTATCTCTGTTTCTCTCTGTGTTCTCTGTATCTCTCTCTTTTCTTTCTCTCCTCTATCTTTTCTCTATTCTCTCTCTTCTCTCTCTCCCCCTCTTCTCTATCTTTATCTCTCTCTATCTCTCTCTCTCTCTTTTTTCTTTCTCTCTTTTTCTCTCTCTCTCTCTTTTCTCTCTCTCTCTCTTTCTCTCTCTCTCTCTCTCTTTTTCTCTCTCTCTCTCCTCTCTCTCTCTCTCTCTCTCTCTCTCTCTCTCTCTCTCTCTCTCTCTCTTTTTCTCTCTCTCTCTTTCTTTTCTATCCTCTACTTATATCTACTATTCCATAGTGGGACATTGTGACATCTGCCGACAAAGATCATTATATACATGCTCATTGGGTAGCAAGATCGGAAGCGTCATAAAATGCTAACTCATTTCCGGGTTTTAGGACCCATTCCACTCATTCCTGCGGCACATTGTAACCAATAGAAAGCGGGCTCTTGTGACTCTCGGCCAATCGGATTCTGCAGCACTTTTCCGTCGGGAAGAGAGTATAAAATAACCCCGCCTAGAAAAAAAACATCAGTTGCTTCTCACACTGGACTCATAAAGGCCTTACTGTGAGAGCTAACTGTGCCCTGTTCCTCTTCTTAATCCAAACTCAAGACTTCACAGCCCCAGAAAACATGGTGAGTATGATACATATAGTTTTTATTCACTTATAGTGTGTATATAAACGTGTCATCACGCGGAAAGCCGAACTGCTTGAACGGTAACTAACCGTTGTCAGTTATAAGGAGTGGCATCCGCTGTCTTTAAACAAACTGGTTCGTGTGTAGGACGGTTAATCAAAATTCCTCTTATATGGATCGTTTTAACTGTATGTTGGTAGATCAAATGTAATTTAGACAGGGCACAGTCCACATTCAAGTTCTTCCATCACAGCCAGTTCACGGTTTTCCTGTCTACACATTGACCCAGTTTCTGATCGGAGGTCAGTGTGCTTTCAGCCTGAAACATTCCTCTGTTTTACCGCCTGTTTGAAGAGGCTGGCCTTTGTGAAACTGCAACCACAGGCTTTTCAAACCAAACCTATTCACTAAAAGCCTTTATGGAGCTTTTATATTTAATCTTTCATGTTGTGTGCGTGTATATGAAAATCTGGAACTACAGCTGTATTTGTTTTGTTTCACCACATGTCTTTGATGGGAGAATATTCTCAACATTTTCTTTCTTAAGCACATCTGAGTCTGAATAATCAGCATTTGATATAAATAGGCGTTTTCACATGGGTTTTCTGTTCAGAGGGAGAATGTGTGCATCAGGTGACTTCAATCATGTTATTATGGTGTCTGGTTCTTTACAAAATAGCCTTTCTTCTTTTGATGATTTGCCTTCAGCATCTAATTTGTTAATTTGGCACAAGAAAAAGTCAACCAAGCCTTTTTATTGTTTTTAACAACGTTTTCTTTCCACAGCGTGAGTGTATCTCCATCCACGTTGGTCAGGCTGGTGTCCAGATTGGCAATGCCTGCTGGGAGCTTTACTGCCTGGAACATGGGATCCAGCCGGACGGACAGATGCCCAGTGACAAGACCATCGGCGGGGGAGACGATTCCTACAACACCTTCTTCAGTGAGACTGGAGCTGGAAAGCACGTCCCCAGAGCTGTTTTTGTTGACCTGGAGCCCACTGTGATCGGTAAACTCCTTTTTTTAAATATATCACAATCTTTGCTTGTGTTAGTTTTTATTTTTTCCCCTTTCAGTCGATCCTCCTATAATTTATAAATATTCCCTTCAGATGAGGTGCGCTCTGGGATCTACCGCCAACTGTTCCACCCTGAGCAGCTGATCACTGGCAAGGAGGATGCTGCCAACAACTACGCCCGTGGACACTACACCATCGGCAAAGAGATCATCGACCTAGTGATGGACAGGATTCGCAAACTGGTGGGTATATTCAGAGCAGAAGTTAATTTGGAATATTGAATTAAATTAACCCGGTTTATTGCCGAGTAGGTTTTCACTTACCATTTAAATTATTATTATTATTATTATTATTATTATTATTATTATTATTATTATTTGCTCCAAGTCTGTTTTACACCGCCGGGGTTGCTGCTGAAAAGCTAATGTCATACATTCCGCAATTTGCCCAAGGGGATGAAGAAATGATCTTCTATTCTATAATGATACATCCAGGCAAAACATTAACTTATATAAACGCGCACATAGTCAGATCTATTCATGCCCTCGATGGGCCAGTGATATAAGACTGTTCATTTACACATTCACTACAGTCGACCGTTTAGTTTTTTTTCAGCTGTCCTTTCTGCATTTGGCAGCTGAATCTGTGTTGTTTTTATCCCGGATTATGTGTTTGACTTCGTATTTGTGCAATATTATAGGTTGCTCTTCATTTGTCAAATATGCCGCTCTGCTGACAGTGCAGTAGTCCACGTTTGAGGTTGATCATATGATGCAAACACTGCCTCTTATGTGAACTCACTCATAGCCAGATTAAGAAACCCTGGAATGACTTACCAAGTTGATAACTACCGTCGTAGAACTGCTCAGCGATTGTTAGTTTAGTTAAGACGTAACTAAAGAGATCCTGGGTATGTTGAACTTGTTTCATAGTACAGGGCCCAGGAGCCCATTTTTACAATACTCACAATACCAAGCTGAAACAATACCAGTGTAGCTGACGCAGCTGGTAAAGAGCTGTACAGTGTTTGTACATTACATTGCATATATTAATTATAGTTGAAACATTTGCAAATTCCATCCTTTGTTTCAGAGATAATCCGAAAGATGTAACTCAAGACAACTGTATCTATTATCTCATCTTTGTCTCTCCCTCTCTGTCCTCAGTCGGACCAGTGCACTGGCCTTCAGGGTTTCCTGGTTTTCCACAGCTTCGGAGGGGGCACCGGCTCTGGTTTCACCTCCCTGCTGATGGAGCGTCTGTCTGTCGACTACGGCAAGAAGTCCAAGCTGGAGTTCTCAGTCTACCCAGCTCCCCAGGTGTCCACCGCTGTGGTAGAGCCCTACAACGCCATACTAACCACCCACACCACCCTGGAGCACTCCGACTGTGCTTTCATGGTCGATAACGAGGCCATCTACGATATCTGCTGTAGGAACCTCGATATCGAGCGTCCCTCTTACACCAACCTGAACAGGTTGATGAGTCAGATTGTGTCCTCCATCACTGCCTCCCTTCGTTTCGATGGTGCCCTCAATGTTGATCTGACTGAGTTCCAGACCAACTTGGTGCCCTATCCCCGTATCCACTTCCCTCTGGCCACATATGCCCCTGTAATCTCTGCTGAGAAGGCTTACCATGAGCAGTTAACGGTGTCAGAAATCACCAACTCCTGCTTTGAACCAGCCAATCAGTTGGTGAAATGTGACCCTCGCCACGGTAAATACATGGCTTGCTGCCTCTTGTATCGTGGTGATGTGGTGCCCAAAGATGTGAATGCTGCCATTGCCACTATTAAAACCAAGCGCTCCATCCAGTTTGTGGACTGGTGCCCCACTGGTTTCAAGGTGGGCATCAACTACCAGCCGCCCACCGTAGTCCCTGGTGGAGACCTGGCCAAGGTCCAGAGGGCTGTGTGCATGCTGAGCAACACCACTGCTATTGCAGAGGCCTGGGCTCGGCTTGACCACAAGTTTGACCTGATGTACGCTAAGCGTGCCTTTGTGCACTGGTATGTAGGGTGAGGGTATGGAGGAGGGAGAGTTCTCAGAGGCCAGAGAGGACATGGCAGCTCTGGAGAAAGATTACGAGGAGGTTGGAGCTGATAGTCTGGGAGACGAGGAGGATGATGGAGAGGAATATTAAGTCCATGGGCTTAATTCTACTTTAAAAAATAAAGTTTGTTCAATGACTGCACTCTTGTTTGCTCTCTTTAATACACTCCTCCCACAGGGCAGAAGTACTGTTGGGAACAGTATTTCTAATAGGAGCAGTGCAGAATGTTTTTCTGTAATTGTCACTAAAGCTTAAAGCATGCTGCCATCTTGGGTAGTATCAAACCGCATTAATTAATTCAAGAACTACAACTGCTGCTTGGCATAAAAAGCCAGTCGTGGTTACTAGGGCTGCATTGAATCCAGCTGAGTAAAAGGTTACTTGCATGCAATTAGAACCTTTTAAACTTTGCCTTAATCAAAAAAATGTTTAAAAGTACTTGGAGGATTCTGGAGGTAAATACAAGTAAACTGTTTCATATATTTTTAAACTTTACATTATAGTGTTTGAGAAACCATGCAGTATCATGATCAGTGCCTGGTGCTCAAACGTTGCCAGTAATCTGACTCTAATCTGAACACGTCAGATAAAGGTTTGAATTACACAGGAATGATTTAAGACCAAGATGAAACCCAACTCTTATGTTTGAGCCACCAGAGGGTTATGAAACATTCATGACACTATAATACCCCTACCCTTAAGCAGGGTTGTAATGGTATGGGACTTTCTCTCAAAATATTGTGTATGGTATTATTATTGGTGGTGGTAGTGACCCTTTTAAAAAGAAATGAGAACAGAATTATAAACCTGATTTTTAAAGAAATTGAACATGTTTAGTAACTAATGCATGCAAAAACATGAAACTTTAAGAACTCTTCACATTAGACTTTTTATGTTTGCTAAAAGTTCGGCAATTGGCTAATACGGATTAACCTCTTAAGGGGTGGGGGGACTTTACTCGAAGATACCTACAAACGAAATACCCAAAGTAATTTGAAAGCTGATCTTCAACCATTTGCACCAGATGCATGCTTTTGGTCTAATTCAAAAGATAACTCTTATTGTTCTTGCAAAACTTTGATTAATCACTCCACGTGCTTCTGGCACTGAGTAATAGTGGTCTGAATATACAGAATTTTAAGAAAATACACTCTGCCTGAGGTTTATTGTTGAAAAAGATGCCTGAAGATGGGTATAGCTGCTAGGTATGGACTGGAAAACACAATAAAAACATAGCACCAAGTGTTATGAAGATAAAAGGGATAAAAACTGATTTTATTAGACATATCTTTCTAAGAGTAACACCAGGCGTACACAAACTGCATGTGTACATATTATAATATGTATTAATAAATATTATTTGTATTGCTCATAAATCACTATTATATACCCAATTATCCCTGCCAGTAGTAATGACACAAAGCAAGGGAAGTACAAATACATTTCTTGTAATCTTTGTGTTTTTTTTGTATTTTGTAATTAATAAATACAATTATTACAACATTTAAAAAATAAAAGCATGAGTGTCAGATGTCTAAAGATCGAGCAGTTCATTGGCTACACAATAAAGCTTCTCCTGGAGGCTGAGCTGCTCCAGTTCAGTCTATCAATAGAACTTGCTGTTGTGATTTTGATCTCAAAACAGTTTATCTCACTAAATAGATGCGATTCGAAGCTTTCTAAAAATATGCGGCATTTCTCATTAACTCCAACTACAGATGACTGGGCACAGTCCTCTTAAATGTGGATGTCCACCCGTCAAGAGGTTTGAACAATTGATAATTAATTAATGAAATGTGGGCTGGTTTAATCAAAAATAGAACTTCTGATACTGTCTAAAGAGGTGGAAATGAGGATTAAGAGACTGATTTACTTTCACAGCTGCTCTTCAAGGAGTGCTGTGTGAGATGCTAGCACTAGCTTAGCTATGTGAGGCATTTTATACTGACGTCACAAGGGAATAGAGCAGCCGAATCTTATTGGTCGAGAGTCACAATAGCTCCATTCCCATTGGTTAAATAAAAACCATCCATCGTCCATCCATCATCTACCGCTTATCCGGGATCGGGTCGCGGGGGCAGCAGCTCCAGTAAGGAACCCCAATCTTCCCTTCTCCGGGCCACATCCTCCAGCTCCGACTGGGGGATCCTGAGGCGTTCCCAGGCCAGTGAGGAGAAATAATCTCTCCACCGAGTCCTGGGTCTTCCCCGGGGTCTCCTCCCAGCTGGACGTGCCTGGAACACCTCCCTAGGGAGGCGCCCAGGTGGCATCCTTACTAGATGCCCGAACCACCTCAACTGGCTCCTTTCAACGTAAAGGAGCAGCGGCTCTACTCCGAGTCTCTCACGGATGGCTGAGCTTCTCACCCTATCTCTAAGGGAGAAGCCAGCCACCCGTCTGAGAAAACCCATTTCGGCCGCTTGTACCCGTGATCTTGTTCTTTCGGTCATGACCCAGCCTTCATGACCATAGGTGAGGGTAGGAACGAAGATCGACCGGTATATTGAGAGCTTTGCCTTCTGGCTCAGCTCTCTTTTCGTCACAACGGTGCGGTAAAGTGACTGTAGTACCGCCCCCGCTACTCTGATTCTCCGGCCAATCTCTCGCTCCATCGTCCCCTCACTCCCGAACAAGACCCCGAGCTACTTGAACTCCTTCACTTGGGGTAAAGGCTCATTCCCTACCAATAGGCAATTCACCGGTTTCCTGCTGAGAGCCATGGCCTCAGATTTTGAGGATCTTTGCTGATCTTCATCCCAACTGCTTCACACTCGGCTGTGAACCGATTCAGTGACTGTTGACGGTCACAGACCGATGATGCCATAAGGACCATATCATCTGCAAAGAGCAGCGATGAGATCCTCAGGTAACCGAACTGCAACCCCTCTCCTCCACGACTACGCCTCGATATCCTATCCATGAAAATCACGAACAGGATTGGTGATAAAGCGCAGCCCTGGTAGAGGCCAACATTCACTGGGAACGAGTCCGACTTACTGCCGAGTATCCGGACACAACTCTCGCTTTGGGCGTACAGGGATTGGATGGCCCTCAGAAGTGACCCCCTCACCCCATACTCCTGCAGCACCTCCCACAGTATCACCCGGGGGACCTGGTCATACACCTTCTCCAGATCCAAAAACACATATAGACCGGATGAGCGTACTCCCAGGCCCCCTCCAGGATCCTTGCGAGAGTGAAGAGTTGGTCCGTTGTTCCATGACCAGGACGGAATCCGTGTTGTTCCTCTTCAATCAGAGGTTCGACTACCGGCCGAACCCTCCTTTCCAGTACCTTGGAGTAGACTTTACCAGGGAGGCTGAGAAGTGTGATACCCCTGTAGTTGGCACACACTCTCTGGTCCCCCTTTTTAAATAAGGGAACAACCACCCCGGTCTGCCAACCCCTAGGCACTGTCCCAGACTTCCACGCAATGTTGACGAGGCGTGTCAACCAAGACAGCCCCTCAACACCCAAAGCCTTCAGCATTTCTGGACAGATCTCATCAACCCCTGCGGCTTTGCCACTGTGGAGTTGCTTGACTACCTCAGTGACTTCCATCAGGGAAATTGACGATGATCCCCCATCAGCTTCCAGCTCTGCCTCTACCATAGAGGGCGTGTTAGTTGGATTCAGGAGTTCCTCAAAGTACTCCTTCCACCGGCCGATAACCTTCTCAGTCAAAGTCAGCAGGGTCCCACCCTTGCTGTACACAGCTTGGATGGTTCCTCGCTTCCCCCTCCTGAGGTGCCGGACGGTTTTCCAGAAGCACCTTGCTGACCGAAAGTCCTTCTCCATAGCTTCTCCGGACTTCTCCCACACCCGCTGCTTTGCCTCTGACACGGCAGAGGCTGCCGCCCTTCTAGTCCTTCGGTACCCTGCAACTGTTTCCGGAGTTCTCCCGGATAACATAACCCGGAAGGACTCCTTCTTCAGTCGGACGGCTTCCCTGACCACCGGAGTCCACCACCGGGGTCCACCACAGTGTTCGAGGGTTACCGCTCCCGAAGGCATAGGGAGGCGACCCTCTCATCCACCGGGGTAAACTCCAACGTAGCGGTGCTCAGCCGGGGACTTGTGAGTATCCCCACCCCCGCCCGACGCCTCACACCTTGGGCAACTCCGGAGAAGAATAGAGTCCAACCCCTATCCAGGAGTACGGTTCTAGAGCCAAGACTGTGCGTAGATGTAAGCCCCACCAGATCCAACTGGTAGCGCTCCACCTCCCGCACTAGTTCCATCTCCTTCCCCCACAGAGAGGTGACGTTCCACGTCCCCAGAGCCAGCCTCTGCTGCCCGGGTCTGGTCCGTCGAGGTCCCTGACCATCACTGCCATCCGTGTGACAGCGCACCCGACCCCAGTGGTTTTTCCCATGAGTGGTGGGCCCACAGGATGGATTGATGGGAGGCACCACGTAGCTTCTTCGGGCTGTGCCTGACCGGGCTCCGTGGCAAACCCGGCCACCAGGCGCTCGCTGTCGGGCCCTCCCTCTGGGCCTGGCGCCAGACGTAAATACTTGAGTAAATGTACTTACCGTAGTTGCATTCTACCAATGGTTATAAAAACCTTCAAGTTAAATCCAGATTTAAACTCGCAGCTGAGGAAATTCAACCTGCCAAAGACGATGATGGTGCACTTCTACTTTGACATCATCGAGTCCGTCCTCACCTCCTCCATCACCATCTGGTACGCTTCTGCCACCGACCGGGACAAGGTCAGACTGCAGCGTGTCATTCGCTCTGCAGAGAGGTTATCAGCTGCAATCTGCCATCCCTCCAGGACCTGTACGTCTCCAGGATCCGGAAGCATGCAGGTAAGATTGCAGCAGACCCCTCCCACCCTGGACAAAGACTTTTTCAGTCACTCCCATCCGACAGGAGGCTGCGGTCCATCAGGACCAAAACCTCACGTCATATGAACAGCTTCTTCCCCTCTGCAGTTACATTAACAACAATCAACAAGGCCAGAGACCCCCACTGACACTGTCTCTCCCTCCCCCCCCTCTACACGTTACATTAAAGTACTGCTCAGCCGGCTGTCCTTGTATTGTGTGTTGTACATTACCCCGACTGTTTATATTTTGAATTGTAATTTTTTAATATTTATGCACCAATGTTACCAGAGCAAATTCCTTGTAGGTGAAAACCTACATGGCAATTAAAAAATTTATTCTGAAATGAGTAAACGTGAGCTCTGCAAATAGTAGCCTGAAATCATGTCATACTGTCAAAGTAATTTATTAGTTAATCTTCCTGCAACAAGTTCAAATGTAGAGTAGATTGTCAGTGCTAGTTCTGTTGAACACTATTGCCCCCAAGTGACTAATGTGAAAAATATTTTTTTATATTTTACCATTTTAGAGCGAAGTGACCAAGTGAATATATAACCCATCTTCGGCAGGTAGGTTATGTTTAACAGTGAGTGTATTGAAGAGAGCAGACAATAAGTTCTGTCAATAAACCAACTTTATTTTTTTTACATTAATAACAAAAAATGCACAGATCAATAATGGGGAATGTTTAGTACTCCTCTCCTTCATCCTCGTCTCCCAGACTATCAGCTCCAACCTCCTCGTAATCTTTCTCCAGAGCTGCCATGTCCTCTCTGGCCTCAGAGAACTCTCCCTCCTCCATACCCTCACCTACATACCAGTGCACAAAGGCACGCTTAGCGTACATCAGGTCAAACTTGTGGTCAAGCCGAGCCCAGGCCTCTGCAATAGCAGTGGTGTTGCTCAGCATGCACACAGCCCTCTGGACCTTGGCCAGGATCTCCACCAGGGACTACGGTGGGCGGCTGGTAGTTGATGCCCACCTTGAAACCAGTGGGGCACCAGTCCACAAACTGGATGGAGCGCTTGGTTTTAATAGTGGCAATGGCAGCATTCACATCTTTGGGCACCACATCACCACGATACAAGAGGCAGCAAGCCATGTATTTACCGTGGCGAGGGTCACATTTCACCAACTGATTGGCTGGTTCAAAGCAGGAGTTGGTGATTTCTGACACCGTTAACTGCTCATGGTAAGCCTTCTCAGCAGAGATTACAGGGGCATATGTAGCCAGAGGGAAGTGGATACGGGGATAGGGCACCAAGTTGGTCTGGAACTCAGTCAGATCAACATTGAGGGCACCATCGAAACGAAGGGAGGCAGTGATGGAGGACACAATCTGACTCATCAACCTGTTCAGGTTGGTGTAAGAGGGACGCTCGATATCGAGGTTCCTACAGCAGATATCGTAGATGGCCTCGTTATCGACCATGAAAGCACAGTCGGAGTGCTCCAGGGTGGTGTGGGTGGTCAGGATGGCGTTGTAGGGCTCTACCACAGCGGTGGACACCTGGGGAGCTGGGTAGACTGAGAACTCCAGCTTGGACTTCTTGCCGTAGTCGACAGACAGACGCTCCATCAGCAGGGAGGTGAAACCAGAGCCGGTGCCCCCTCCGAAGCTGTGGAAAACCAGGAAACCCTGAAGGCCAGTGCACTGGTCAGCCTGAGGACAGAGACAAAGATCATATATGAGATACAGTTTTGTCTTGAGTTACATCTTTCGGATTATCTCTGAAATTAAGAGGATGGAATTTGCATATATAATTAATATATGCAATGTACAAACACTGTACAGCTCTTTACCAGCTGCGTCAGCTACACTGCTATTGTTTTCAGCTTGGGAGTTTGTGTGCGCCATCGTGGCAAAATTGGCTCCTGTACTATGAAACAAGTTCGACATACGCAGGATGTCTTTAGTTATGTCTAAGACATACATTTCCTAAATTTTAAACATTTTCTATTTTATAATTCGAGATTTTTGCCCTACTTGCTTTCTTCAATCTTTTACAATGATTGTTATTCGCCAAAATACCAAACCAAATTCTTTGTATGTGAAAACTTACTAAATAAACCGGATTCATTTTATTCAATATTCTTGAGATACATTTGAAATTAACTTCTGCTCTGAATATACCCACCAGTTTGCGAATCCTGTCAATCACTAGGTCGATGATCTCTTTGCCGATGGTGTAGTGTCCACGGGCGTAGTTGTTGGCAGCATCCTCCTTTCCAGTGATCAGCTGCTCAGGGTGGAACAGCTGGCGGTAGATCCCAGAGCGCACCTCATCTGAAGGGAATATTTATAAATTATAGGAGGATCGACTGAAAGGGGAAAAAATAAAAACTAACACAAGCAAAGATTGTGATATATTTAAAAAAAGGAGTTTACCGATCACAGTGGGCTCTAGGTCAACAAAAACAGCTCTGGGGACGTGCTTTCCAGCTCCAGTCTCACTGAAGAAGGTGTTGTAGGAATCGTCTCCCCCGCCGATGGTCTTGTCACTGGGCATTTTTCCGTCCGGCTGGATCCCATGTTCCAGGCAGTAAAGCTCCCAGCAGGCATTGCCAATCTGGACACCAGCCTGACCAACGTGGATGGAGATACACTCACGCTGTGGAAAGAAAACGTTGGTAAGGAACCATAATTATAATAAAATAATAAAAGGCGTGGTTTGCTGATTCTTGTACTAATTTTAAACTAATGGCACCTGACACACGCATTTACTCTCTGAACAGAAAACGCCTATTTATATCACATGCTGATTATTCAGACTCAAATGTGCTTAAGAAAGAAAATAAAAAAACAGTGTTGAGAATATTGTCCCATCAACGACATCCATTTGGTGAAACAAACCAAATACATTTTCATATATATATATATATATATATATATATATATATATATATATATATATATATACACATATACATACACATACACATACATACATACATACATACATACATACATACATACATACATACATATATATATATATATATATACACACACATCTATACATACGCATGTGTATATATGTATATATATATATATGTATATATCCACAACATGAAAGATTAAATATAAAAGCTCCATAAAGGCTTTTAGTGAATAGGTTTGGTTTGAAAAGCCTGTGGTTGCAGTTTCACAAAGGCCAGCCTCTTCAAACAGGCGGTAAAACAGAGGAATGTTTCAGGCTGAAAGCACACTGACCTCCGATCAGAAACTGGGTCAATGTGTAGACAGGAAAACCGTGAACTGGCTGTGATGGAAGAACTTGAATGTGGACTGTGCCCTGTCTAAATTACATTTGATCTACCAACATACAGTTAAAACGATCCATATAAGAGGAATTTTGATTAACCGTCCTACACACGAACCAGTTTGTTTAAATGAAGACAGTTGATGTTACTCCTTATAACTGACAACGGTTAGTTACCGTTAAAGTAACTTGGGTTTCCACGTGATGACACGTTTATATACACACTATAAGTGAATAAAAACTATAATTCACACTCACCATGTTTTCCGTTGATATGAAGTCTTGGAGTTTGAATTAAGAAGAGAAACGGGGACAAAATTAGTTCTCACAGCAAGGCCTTTTCGAGTCCAATGTGAGAAGCAACTGATGCTTTTCTTTTTTTTGTTTTTTTATCTAGGCGGGTTAGTTTATACTCTCTTCCCGGCGAAATAATGCTGCGGAATCCAATTGGCCGAAAGTCACGTGAGCTCGCTTCCTATTGGTTAGTGTGCTGCAGGAATGAGTAGAATGGGTCCTAAAACCCGGAAATGAGTTAGCATTTTTGCACGTTTCTATCATGCTACCCAATGAGCATGCACGTCGGTGAGTTGGATTACTCTAATAAAAACGTTATTAAGGTGACATAAACAATTCCAACGGTGGGCCAACCTATTCTGTCAAAACAAAAAGATCTAGGCCTAGATAACATGATGAGACTCATATTACAAAATGTTAAATTAGACCATGTGGATTTTTTGTTTATTTTTGCACAACATATGGACCAATATATATCTGAGGAAATATTTGGTAAATACATTGTACCTTGATTTAACGAGGAGGATTTATATTAACCTCAAAAACTTTTATAAATATTGGCTATTAGATCATAATTCTTAACATTTCCAATTCCTCCTTAACATAAATAAATAGCCTACATTTATTGGACATTTGCTAAAACTATAAACGAAATGTATCCTTCAAATGAATGAATCAGTTTTTAAGTTGATGTAGATAATGCTGGGAATACAACTGAAGCTTGTGGAAATCATTGCGTGATTGGCAGAGCTCCAAATCCTTAAATATAGATACACAGCTTGGAGTAATCTTGAAGAACAAGAATATTGAATTTCTAGTGAATATTATCATCATAAAACAATACAGGAAACCCTGTATACTTACGTCTGATTTAAAAATATATATATATTATTGGCTCAACTCTATTGTATATTATTTATATGTTATGTGATGATTTCAATCCACTTTATTTATTTCTGTTCAACAAGAACCCGTGTTTTAGTATTGATGTTCTTAGGAGATGTGATTCCGCTTTGAACAGGAATTGAGTGGTTTGTCGTTGTACTTGTTTTCGTTGTGCTCAATAAAGCTATTAAAAAAAATAGAAAGAAATAACCAATAGGAAAAGGGCTCGCGTGTCATTTGGCCAATCAGATTCTGCAGCACTTTAGAGTATAAATAACCCCGCCTAGTGAAAGAACGTCAGTTACTTCTTGCACTGGACTCATAACGGCCTTGCTGTGAGAACTAACTTAGCATTTTCCCTCTTCTCAATCTAAACTCGTAAACTTCACAGCTTCAGTAAACATGGTGAGTATTTAAATATAGTTGTTATTTACTTACATTGTGTGTATTTAACCAAATTCATCGTTCTGAAATTGTGTCATCACGCAGCAAACATACTAGCTTAGCGTTGACTAACCGTTATCTTTTTAAATACCTAACATCAGCGGTCTAGATTTAAACAAACCGGTTAAGATGTAGGACGGTTGACCAAACTTCATATTCAATAGGTCGTTTTAACTGTAACGTTGGTAAATTAAGCGTAACTCGACAGAGCGCAATCAAAAGATGCTCGAGTGACGCATTTACAGTCGGCGCCAATTGTATGAGATCGTATACACTTCCTGTCCCCCAGGTGTGCGCGGCCTAATGCATTTATATTTTATTTAGCTAACATTAGATATTTACACAAAATATAAACTTATTCAGCATTACAGAATTAAATGATCCGGTAAGTTAAAAGACATAATGCTCATAAAATGGGTGGTGCAGTATTATTTAACATTAACTCACCATGTTGTCAGATCTCGCGAGAGTGTTGCCGGGAAATCGGTCTCGAAAGATTTAATTCTGATTTGTCCCTCTGAAAAATGCCACTTTCGTGTCCAAATGTTCGGAAGATGTGTGGCTTGGAGAAATCAGTCCGATATTTAATTTACCACGGAGCCAAATAATAATAATCTGTGTCCACGTTCAGATTCGGGACCTTTCGCTAGTTTCCTTAAGAGGCGTAGCAGTGGCCCAATCCACGTGACGCAGATGCAGGAAAAGTAGGTGCGTCGTCTCTTTTCTAAACCGTCTCTGGCACAGTCGTCATTCAAGATTAATCGTGCCTGCTGTAACCACCAATCCCGTTTGCAAACAACTGGGTCAGTGTTATTTCAGCAAGAAACATTGCTACGTTTTACTGCCCGTTTGAGGAGGCTTTTATGAACTTACAACCACAGGCTTCAAGACAATACATTTTCACTGAAAGCCAACTGGGTTTTATATTTGATCTTTCATGTGATTTGTATGTAAACCTAAAATTACAGGAGTATTTGGTTGTTTTCGCCTCATTGACTTTGATGGGGAAACAATTCTCAACAATATTTCTTTCTTAATAAATCACAATGAGCCTCTTATGCGTTTTTTCTGGGTTTTTTTGTTCAGAGGGATAAATGTGTGTCAGGTGACTTCAATCATGATGATCCGGTTCTTTGCAAAAGAGCCCCCCCACATTTGAATCTTGCAATAGCTCTAGCATAGTCTCCTTGTGGTGATTTGTATTCAGCATGTTAAGTCGACCAAGCCTTTTATTTTTTAATCATACTTCCTTAACTTCTTTTTCCACAGCGTGAGTGTATCTCCATCCACGTTGGTCAGGCTGGTGTCCAGATTGGCAATGCCTGCTGGGAGCTTTACTGCTTGGAACATGGGATCCAGCCGGACGGGCGGAAGCCCGGTGACCAGAACATTGGAAAAGGCGGTGGAGATGATTCCTTCAACACCTTCTTCAGTGAGACTGGAGCTGGAAAGCACGTCCCCAGAGCTGTTTTTGTTGACCTGGAACCCACTGTCATCGGTAAACTCGCAATAAATATAATTTATAAGAATATCTTAATTGCTTCTTTAGTGTAAGTTCTTCCCTGCCCTTTAGTCAAACCCTCCTATAATTTATTCCCTTCAGATGAGGTGCGCTCTGGGATCTACCGCCAGCTGTTCCACCCTGAGCAGCTGATCACTGGCAAGGAGGATGCTGCCAACAACTACGCCCGTGGACACTACACAGTCGGCAAAGAGATTATCGACATAGTGATGGACAGGATCCGCAAACTGGTGGGTATTTTCAGAGCATACCTTAATTTCAAATTTTGATAAATTAAATGCATCATGTTCATTGCCAAGTAGGTTTTTACATGCAAAGCATTTGTCTTGTTGTTTTTGGTGAATAACAAACATGGCAAGAGAAAATATAAAACTAGCGCAGCAAAAATCCAGAACCATAAAAGGAAAAGTTTCCAATAAAATATGTTTAACATATTAAAAGAGTTGTACTGTCTTTGAAACATAGAGGATGGAATGCAAAAGAACATATGCAATATACAGAATGAATCCAAAAGATAATGGTTAATGTAACACATGACATTCTCATATAGCACGGTCTCAACGAGCATAAGGCCCACGTACATTGGCTTCCTCTACCCTACAGAAGTGCAGTTCAACATCCTTCTGATCACATTAAAAGCCCTCCATGGTACCCTCTTATGTATCTGAATTTAGCACTCAATGCTCTGCACTCAACTTTTCATACTGATTTTGCTTAAATTTCCCATGATTCAGACTCTAAACAAAGGGGCACTGTGCTGTTACAGTTTTAGCTCCAACACTTTGGCATTGCCTCTCTCACTTAGGTCAGCTGACTCTGTACCACACTTTTAAAAACTACTAATGTGGCTTTCGTTTTTTAAAGTAAGCATTTGTCTTGTGGTTTTATTTGTTATATTGCCTTTATTGTGTATGTTTACATTGTAAAGTTCATTATTAATGTGATCTTCGTCTCTGTCCTCAGTCGGACCAGTGCACTGGCCTTCAGGGTTTCCTGGTTTTCCACAGCTTCGGAGGGGGCACCGGCTCTGGTTTCACCTCCCTGCTGATGGAGCGTCTGTCTGTCGACTACGGCAAGAAGTCCAAGCTGGAGTTCTCAGTCTACCCAGCTCCCCAGGTGTCCACCGCTGTGGTAGAGCCCTACAACGCCATCCTGACCACCCACACCACCCTGGAGCACTCCGACTGTGCTTTCATGGTCGATAACGAGGCCATCTACGATATCTGCCGTAGGAACCTCGATATCGAGCGTCCCTCTTACACCAACCTGAACAGGTTGATGAGTCAGATTGTGTCCTCCATCACTGCCTCCCTTCGTTTCGATGGTGCCCTCAATGTTGATCTGACTGAGTTCCAGACCAACTTGGTGCCCTATCCCCGTATCCACTTCCCTCTGGCCTACATATGCCCCTGTAATCTCTGCTGAGAAGGCTTACCATGAGCAGTTAACGGTGTCAGAAATCACCAACTCCTGCTTTGAACCAGCCAATCAGTTAGTGAAATGTGACCCTCGCCACGGTAAATACATGGCTTGCTGCCTCTTGTATCGTGGTGATGTGGTGCCCAAAGATGTGAATGCTGCCATTGCCACTATTAAAACCAAGCGCACCATCCAGTTTGTGGACTGGTGCCCCACTGGTTTCAAGGTGGGCATCAACTACCAGCCGCCCACCGTAGTCCCTGGTGGAGACCTGGCCAAGGTCCAGAGGGCTGTGTGCATGCTGAGCAACACCACTGCTATTGCAGAGGCCTGGGCTCGGCTTGACCACAAGTTTGACCTGATGTACGCTAAGCGTGCCTTTGTGCACTGGTATGTAGGTGAGGGTATGGAGGAGGGAGAGTTCTCAGAGGCCAGAGAGGACATGGCAGCTCTGGAGAAAGATTACGAGGAGGTTGGAGCTGATAGTCTGGGAGATGAGGAGGATGATGAAGGAGAGGAGTATTAAACAGGCATACATTCCCCATTATTGATCTGTGCCTTTTTTATTAATGTCAAAAAAATAAAGTTGGTTTGTTGACAGAACTTATTGTCTGCTCTCTTCAATACACTCACTGTTAAAGGTTAAACATGCATGAATGCATATATACAGTACTGTCAAAAGTTTAGACTCCTCATTCACATTAAATGTGTCCAAAATATAATTAGTTTTATTTATATATGCTTGTGTAAAATATACTACATGTATGATATATTTAAACTATATTCTCACTTGATGTTCACTTTGCTCTAAAAATGTTTTGTTTAGAGATGCTCTTGCTCACTTTAGTCACTTGGGGGCAATGGTGTTCAACAAAAATGGCAAACCAAATTGTTGCCAGTAGATCAGCTACTAAATTACTTTCACAGGACTTCAGTGTTCTGTTTGCAGTTCTCATGTTTAGTCATTTAAAATGTCAGTTGTGTCTTTACGTGAGAATAACCCAAACCATGGTCTATTTTAAAATAGGGTGTGATATTCACTGTGGCCCATGGGAGGGATTCAGGAGTGTTATGCTGGCAGACAGGTGGTGTTTAAAAATACTTATTTCTACTGTTGGACTGGATACTGTGATAATTAAGAAATGCATCTAGAAACTTGTAAAGCCAAAATTGGATGAGGCTATATAATGAAGAGAACCCATTCACAAGTGTTGTAAAAGTTCTTTATTTTCAGTTTTGTAGTTTTGACCAGGTTTGCTTACAAATGAATGCTTTTCTTCAAATTCTGCAAAGTTATTTTACTTTAAATTCACTAAAACAGACAAAACAAAATGGCTTCTACATTACACTGACCTAAATGAATACAGTCTTATTGCACTTACAATTGAGTTAATCTTACAATTGTCTCCTGTTATCATTAATGCATTTTGTGTGTTAAGGATCAGTCATTGGGCATACAATTTGTTCCAAACTATATAGATTGTGCATTGTTTTCATGCAAAAAGAAGCGAAATCAGTGGTCTGTGCTCATTTGCAAAGGTAAATCAATTTCAGCTGCAAACCTCTTCTTTTTAAAACGTATTAAATGGCTGAAAGGACGAGGGAGAAATATTAAACGGCTCACCTGGAAAGTACTCTTCAATGTAAGACATGGAGTTACGAACCATTCTACGCGTTTTTTTCTCCAGCTCACAATCATGAGGTAATCTGACCTTTTTTTTGGGAAATAAATAAATTTAGTGTTGAATATTAGCCTCTGATAAAAAATACAACTGAATATTTTGAATGCTGAAAAGATGTGCACTTCAAAACAGTACAAAAATACAGACACATGCACACAAAGTGCCCTCATGCATACGAAAGTTGAAGTTGCATTTGGCTCTAAAGCACAACAGGCCCTGAATATAATGCAGTGTGGAACAAAGAGGACAGTTTTCTACACTGAAACATACATGAAACCATGATTAGCTCACAGGCGCAAACCTCCCGCCGCTGCTGTTGTATTGCTATAAATCAGCAGGTTGAGAAACTTTACTACAACATACAGTGGGTGTATTTAATAAGATAAACCCAGCCTTCATTTTCTGCTTGCTCATTCTATTGCAAAACATACACAACTGTCATTTAAAAACCCCTGGGTGCTTAGACAGCATTGTATGAGAAACACCACAGGAAAATACAGTACAGTGACACTCGTAAGCTTCCTATGTTCCGTCTCTATTTGCTTTATCAGCTCCCAAAACCAAAGAAGCAGAATGACAATAAATGCACATAACTCCCAGTGAAAATAGAAAGTTTCACAGTGTAGTCTCAAATGATCTGAAATGTAACTTAAGAGACTGAAGAGCAACAAGATGAAAACAATAAACTGTTAGCGTTGGATTACAGTTTGCAGTATTTCAACAGTGTTTTCTGGAGACACATTTCAAACACTTCTTTAATGAATCTTCTGCTTTTTAACGACACATTGGATATCGCAGATAATTCAAACAATGATCGTGACAGTTACAACTCCTAAATCTTAGTGGAGAGAATATTCAGTCTGCATGTTATCAACATACTCATAATACAAACAAACATATCTTGTGACAAAGTGTAATTATCTTACTGACTGAGATTGTCTAATCAGCCAGTGTGTGCCAATTAAAGATTGGTTAAAATCTTTTTTGGCAAAAATGTTGACACACTTGTGACACACTGTGACGAAGATGCATTGAGACTTCTCCAGTGTAAGCACTGAGGACATACTCTACCATCCAGCCCCGACCTTAACATACAAACATCATCATATTCAGATGTTCTGAATCTGGTTCATGTCCTTCAGTTTGTCAAACCTCTGGAAAAGAGAGGCGCTTCACAGAGCCTCACACAGTCACACCAACAAAAACCTTTAGAAAAGCTGCGGTGGTCTGCATGAGGCTTCTTCTTCTTCTTCTTCTTTTTCTTTTTCTTCTTCTTCTTCTTCTTCTTCTTCTTCTCCTCAGCGGTCATCTTTGATCTCTGGTCCTAACTGAGGAGGAGGCAGGCCGTCCCTCTCCAATACTGCTGGTGACCTGCAGGAAAAAGAAACAGTTTGTCTTTTAATGGATTCCTTTCACTTGAATTTGTATGTTGCATGTTTTGCTGTATCACAGTTTTGACGTCATATTTATTTATTACCTGAGGTGCACAATGTCTCATGACAAAATGTGTACGAAGAGAATGGCCAGGCCAATGTTGAGCATGATGACCATGCAGATCATTATGGTGTTAGGGCCCTTTAAAGCAGAGGAACACATGAGATATGAGGGCAGTCAATGCAGTTGTACATCTTGTGAATGTGCAGAATGTGTGCTAATCAGCACAACCCACAGTACAGTCAGTGTGTACAGGAATGTAAAATGTTGACCTGATGATGCGCTAAAGGAAAAATTCAAGGAATCACCAAATTTATTACATTTATTTACGTCTGTAAACTTCATGCGATTCTACATATTTTACTGAAAACCATCGTTGTGAACCTGCTGGTCAAATCAGGGGATCATCAAAGTCAGCAGGATCCATCCTCTGGGGATCATGAATGTCGGAAGAAATCGTAATTGTAACGTGTGGAATAGTTGTTGAGATATCTCAGTCTGGACCAAAGTGGTGAACCGACCATATAGCCGCGCTGCCAACATGCCTAAAAATAATCAAATGTGTGTCGTGTATATTTACTGTCTTACCTCCAGCTCCAAAGACTCTGCAGTCCCCTCATGATTTGAGCTCAACACCATGGCCTTCAGTCGGGCTTCTGCTTTGGGCTCCACCTTCGGGGCTGGTTTGGCAACAATGGCTTTGGCTTCCACTTGCTTTGGTACTGGTTTCGGTTCAAGACTGGGTGTAGGTTTTGGGGACGGAGCTGGGCTGGGTTGCCGTTTTGGTAATGGCTTTGTCTCTGCTTTGCTGGGCGGCCTGCTCACCTCCCTGGACTCCACTTTGTTCTCAGAGACGGACGGCGTTCGCTCGTGGACTGATGGAGCTCTTTCAGTTTTGACCTCTGTGGTTTTAGGCTCGGGGGTGACAGCTTTGGAGATGGGGCGCGGTGCTTCTTCGTCTTCTTCTTCTTCTTCATCTGGAGAGATGAGGCTATTCCTAACAGAGGCAGCAAGTGCAGGAGTGACATCTGGAGCTTTCACCTCTGAGTCAAACTTTTGCAGGGGCTGGATCTCCAGGTCAGAGCCCTGCTCGTTCTTGTTGCTTTGACGGCTGGAGTTGCGAGAGGGGCCACGACTACTGGGGGGCCCTACGCCCTCAGGTGCAGCTGAGGCGGGGGCAGAAATGGAGGTTGACGGGGTAGTGGGGCGACTACTGGACCTGCTGTTGGACTTACTGCTGCCTTTACTGCCCCCGTCTTTAATAGTTTTGTCTTCCTTCCAGCTTCCTGGACAGAGGAGTTTCGGGTCTTCCTTGCTCATGATGCCTGGGCTGGGGGAGGGGGTGCGGGCTGGGGATGAGCCAGGCATGAGGCTGTCCAGTTCATTCATGATTGGGCTTTCGGGCGGCGTGGGCAGGGGCTCCTCCTCGGATAGAAGCGGCTCATGCATGACAGTCTCTGTGTTCTCACTTCCCTCCATGACCTCCTGTATCACCCTCTTCTTCAGATACTCAGGACCTGTGTGAGACCAGTTCACCCAGTGTATTAGAGTCATATATGATAAAGGGACAGTTCACCCCAAAATCAAAAATACACATTTGACCTCTTACCTGCAGTGCTATTTATCAACCTAGATCGTTTTGGTGTGAGTTGCAGGGTGTTGGAGATATCGGCCGTAGAGATTTCTGCCTTAGCTTGAATATAATGGTGCTAGATGGCACTCGGCTTGTGGTGCTCAAAGCGCTAATTAAAAGTCTCTTTCCAGGAACTATTTTCTTTCTACCGAGCTACAACTGCCAACGAGTGAGCACGAGCCATGAGTGGACGAGTAGATGCACGCTACCTTCTGCGCGGTGATACAGTAGAAAGAAAATAGTTGCTACATAAAAACTGCTCACAACAAGGTCTGTGGATTATCTTGAGTAACCGGGTCATGATTTCTGGAAAGAGGCATTGCTGTTGTGCAAGCAGATATCTCCAGCACTCGGCAACTCACAGCAAAACAATCTAGATTGATAAATAACACTACAGGTAAGAGGAAACATATGTAGCTTTGATTTTGGGGTAAACTGTCCCTTTGAGAGCAATAATAAGCATTCTGCTCTGGATTGAATGTGATCTTATAAAACGTTGTTAAATTCAAAATAATTATTTATGTTATTTTCAACAAACCTCGTGAAAAGAATAAAACAAACAACCCTTATAGTCGGACACGACATATTTGCTGTTATTTTTTATTCATGTTTACTTCCCCAGCTGGTCTTTGTCGGTCAGCCCTAATCCAATGTGTTCCTTCTGGAGACATTAATCTAAATTAATCCCAAGGAGAGCTGGGAAATGTAGTTCACAGCAAACATTACTCAAGCTGGAGTAAATAGTGCATTTTGTGCGATAGTGAGTATTTGGGGCAGCAGGATGGTGCATGTGGTATTACGTGAACATAAACTACACTGTGTGTGTTCATTAAAATCATCAGTTTGGTTCATTCATGTGTTTTTTAGATAGTTTTTAGACAACAATGGAGCTCTATGGCACAAAGGAAGAAGATATATTAGGGGTTTGGATACACAGAGATCCACATACACACTCAGAAGCTGGATGACTTTCTGATGAAGCTCTCTGCTGAGAGAGAAAGCAAGAGAAAACTAGCAAGAGGCTCCTAAATGGCTGCTGTGCTTTTGTGTGAACGTGTAAGTGTGAGTGTCGCCAGACTCGCAATGAAACTGATATGATCCCTTCGACCCAATAAGATGTTCCTATTTTAGACATTCAAATGCGACTACCCTTGTGTTGAGCCTCAGCCAAGGATCTGCCAGCTCAAACCGGAGGTATGCACAGAGACTCATTATAAACTACATACATGGTTAGTGGTGGAAGAAGTACTCAGGTCTTTCAAATATAAAGCTAGTGAGAGGACTTTGTCTGTGTTGTGCATCTTGTGGCATTCACGTCATTTGGGAAAGATGGTAAATATGAGCGTCCTACGAGAAACATTATTTATGACGTACAGATGAGAGGTTCACTGACCTGGCTGGTAGAAGGACGGGGAGAGCTCTTTGGCCACCATTCGGGCGATGCTGGACTCGCTGTTGGAGGCATGAGCGGCCTGGTCAGCTCCGTCTGACTTTGCCTTTGAATGGGTCGTCCTGCAGAGGGAACAGATGCAACACAATTCATAAATCACTGATACTACAATGTAATAGTTCCAGTACTTAACTCCTCATAAAAACCACAATAAAAGTTGGTCATCTGTTTGTCTTTATGCTAAGCTAAGCTAGTTAGCAGCTGGCTGTGTCTAAGACTGTAATTACTGCACAGACATGAGAGTGATGTCTTTTCAACTGTTGGTGAATAAGGGTATATACCAAAATGTTAAACTTCTATAACAACAAGCACAAATTAATGATGATAATGTCATGTTCACACTTTATCAGATAAGATGTTTTCAGCCGTGTTTTTGCAAAACTTTAACCTTGTTTAATTGCACAATTCTGTTGAACATAATCAAACCAAAAATATATCAAATAAAGCAGAAATGATTGGTGGATCAGCAGCAAATAAATATAGACACGCTGATTGGCCAAGAGGGGAAATGCATCAAGCTGCTCTCAATTATTAATTGGGTCCACACACCCTGAACAACCCTCCAATCAACTCAGGGGAAATGACGAGAAGTACCAAAGAATGCCACACAATTACAATTTTGATCAAGTTCCCTACTTTTGGCTTCTCAAATGTGAGTATTTGCTGCGTTTCTTTATATATGTGATTATAAAAGGAATATCTTTGGGTTTTGAAACAAGCAATTGGCCGACATGTTTACTATTTTCTGACATTTAGATCAAACTATTCGTTGATTAATCGTGAAAATAATCTGCAAATTAATCGATAATGCAAATAATTGTTCGTTGTAGCTTTAGTATCACAACCGGTGTTCTCGCAGCCATCAGCCTGCTTGAAGAGCAAATGTACAATAGAGATTATGTCATGATGCAGTCGTAAAACTGGCAGAATGCAATACTGTGAATGTTGTGACTTAATTTGCATTACTACACTTTGGGTTTTACTTTCATATGATGTGGTATACAGTATGTAATTGATCATTATGTCATATCTTTACATGTGTTTTATTGCACTCTGACCTTGACCTTGATCTTTTTAACCAAACAAAGTGTGAACCTTGAATGTGAAACCTTAAGAGATGATGGCTTAAAACAGTTTAACCAAAAATACCGCAGCACAGGGGATTGTTTATAGTATTCAATCAGGGGTGGCTGCTGGTCAAAGGGCTCATTACACCTCCTGTCTCGATAGCTAATAATACATAAGCTATCGAGAGAGGAGGTGTCCTTTTCTGCTGTTGGGCTGGGACAGAAATAAATGGTGCTTTTATCGCCCCCCCAAGCAGGACAATGAGTTATGGCTGGAAGTTACTGAAGGCTCCATCATCACACTTATTTCTATGTGACAGAGACGGAGAGGGGTCACTGGAGCGACACATTCTGCTTCAGAAAGGTTTGGACCAACAGTTTAAGATCAAACACGAATGTAACCCTGAACCTTAACCCTTTAAATGATTGGAGAACCGGTAACAGAACAAATCTGAGCACATAAGTCTAACAAATATAAATATTGTACTTTTTATTCCACTGCATTTATTTGACAGCTACAGAGTTACAACTACCCAACATTACTTAAAACAAGCAAGCAAGCCATTCTGCATAGTCAGTACTTTTACTGCTGATACTTCCAAGTATGTTTTGAAGATACTACTTCTACTTTAAGTGAAAGTTTAAAAGGAGTATTTTTCAGTACCGTACACAAATTAAATAAGACGAGCCAATAAACTCAAAAATCTACAATACACCGTAAATGCAACAAAAATGGGGAGCACATTTTCACAATACAAATAGTAGCAATATTTACTTCCTATCATCCCTATTGTTGTTATTGTATCTTATGTTTCTGTCTTCTCATAAATCAACACCAAGAGTCTCGAGCTCTACTTAGGTGATGCTTTGAGCTAAATGCAAACAACATGCTCACAATGACCATGCTAACATGCTTAGCAGATCTAATGTTTACCATGTTCACTACATGACTTAAGCATGTTACAGTAATGCTAACGTATAATGTTTACCACGTTCACTACATGACTTAAGCATGTTACAGTAATGCTAACATATAATGTTTACCACGTTCACTACATGACTTAAGCATGTTACAGTAATGCTAACATATAATGTTTACCACGTTCACTACATGACTTAAGCATGTTACAGTAATGCTAACGTATAATGTTTACCATGTTCACTACATGACTTAAGCATGTTACAGTAATGCTAACGTATAATGTTTACCATGTTCACTACATGACTTAAGCATGTTACAGTAATGCTAATGTATAATGTTTACCACGTTCACTACATGACTTAAGCATGTTACAGTAATGCTAACATATAATGTTTACCACGTTCACTACATGACTTAAGCATGTTACAGTAATGCTAATGTATAATGTTTACCACGTTCACTACATGACTTAAGCATGTTACAGTAATGCTAACGTATAATGTTTACCATGTTCACTACATGACTTAAGCATGTTACAGTAATGCTAATGTATAATGTTTACCACGTTCATTACATGACTTAAGCATGTTACAGTAATGCTAGCGTATAATGTTTACCACGTTCACTACATGACTTAAGCATGTTACAGTAATGCTAACGTATAATTTTTACCACGTTCACTACATGACTTAAGCATGTTACAGTAATGCTAACTATAATGTTTACCACGTTCACTACATGACTTAAGCATGTTACAGTAATGCTAACAGTATAATGTTACCACGTTCACTACATGACTTAAGCATGTTACAGTAATGCTAACGTATAATGTTTACCATGTTCACTACATGACTTAAGCATGTTACAGTAATGCTAATGTATAATGTTTACCACGTTCATTACATGACTTAAGCATGTTACAGTAATGCTAGCGTATAATGTTTACCACGTTCACTACATGACTTAAGCATGTTACAGTAATGCTAACGTATAATTTTTACCCACGTTCACTACATGACTTAAGCATGTTACAGTAATGCTAACGTATAATGTTTACCACGTTCACTACATGACTTAAGCATGTTACAGTAATGCTAACGTATAATGTTTACCACGTTCACTACATGACTTAAGCATGTTACAGTAATGCTAATGTATAATTTTTACCACGTTCACTACATGACTTAAGCATGTTACAGTAATGCTAACGTATAATTTTTACCACGTTCACTACATGACTTAAGCATGTTACAGTAATGCTAACGTATAATGTTTACCACGTTCACTACATGACTTAAGCATGTTACAGTAATGCTAACGTATAATTTTTACCACGTTCACTACATGACTTAAGCATGTTACAGTAATGCTAACGTATAATGTTTACCATGTTCACTACATGACTTAAGCATGTTACAGTAATGCTAGCGTATAATGTTTACCACGTTCACTACATGACTTAAGCATGTTACAGTAATGCTAACGTATAATGTTTACCACGTTCACTACATGACTTAAGCATGTTACAGTAATGCTAACGTATAATGTTTACCACGTTCACTACATGACTTAAGCATGTTACAGTAATGCTAACGTATAATGTTTACCCACGTCACTACATGACTTATAGCTGTTGTACAGTATATGCGTAACGTATAATGTTTACCACGTCACTACATGGACTTAAGCATGTTACAGTAATGCTAACGTATAATGTTTACCACGTTCACTACATGACTTAAGCATGTTACAGTAATGCTAAGTATAATGTTTACCATGTTCACTACATGACTTAAGCATGTTACAGTAATGCTAATGTATAATGTTTACCACGTTCATTACATGACTTAAGCATGTTACAGTAATGCTAGCGTATAAGTTTACCACGTTCACTACATGACTTAAGCATGTTACAGTAATGCTAACGTATAATTTTTACCACGTTCACTACATGACTTAAGCATGTTACAGTAATGCTAACGTATAATGTTTACCACGTTCACTACATGACTTAAGCATGTTACAGTAATGCTAACGTATAATGTTTACCACGTTCACTACATGACTTAAGCATGTTACAGTAATGCTAATGTATAATTTTTACCACGTTCACTACATGACTTAAGCATGTTACAGTAATGCTAACGTATAATGTTTACCACGTTCACTACATGACTAAGCATGTTACAGTAATGCTAACGTATAATGTTTACCACGTTCACTACATGACTTAAGCATGTTACAGTAATGCTAATGTATAATGTTTACCACGTTCATTACATGACTTAAGCATGTTACCGTAATGCTAGCGTATTAATGTTTACCACGTTCACTAACATGACTTAAGCATGTTACAGTAATGCTAACGTATAATTTTTCCCACGTTCACTACATGACTTAAGCATGTTACAGTAATGCTAACATATAATGTTTACCATGTTCACTACATGAATAGGGGAATGTCAGTTTTGCATGAATACATTATTGGACAATTAGAGTTCTGACCAGATGGTGGCGCTAAATGAAAAGGGAGAATATAAATGTCTATACCAAATTTCAAGGCCACTCATCCAAGAGTTGCTGTGATATTTCAGTCTGGACCAAAGTCCAGGACTGACGGGCCAACAGACTAAAAAACATGGAATTTGCGTGCAAAGAGTTCAAGGCTGCTGCTGCACATTCACTGGGAGAATTACTGATTGTGATTACTCTGTGGATACTTCACATACTGTAACTTTACACTGAGCTGAAAATAGCTCCCCGGTCCACTTGAAGACTCAGTGGGGAAGGTGCTTCCCACTGGAACAATTAGAGGCTCCCTGTTGGAGATGGATGAGCTCCACCTGTCCACACACATTCAGCACCTTCCGTCCTCTTCCACGAACCAATACACCCTCAAATCTCACATGTTTTATAATTACGCTGAAATATTTTAGGACAGCTACAACCTATGCACTGAATGGGTATAGCAAGCAATAATACAACTTAAAACTAAATCATACCCCACAAATAGAAACAGTCTTTAGGAAAACATCTTCAAATTTGTCAGGTATCTGAAACATATGAAGTGAGTATCATGCGTAGTTATGAACGTATACAAATGTTTTACAATGGACAAAATATATCGTATCACTGAAACGTAGTTCTTAATGGATAAGGTTGGAGACTGTTCTCATTCATTATTCGTACTCGTACCTACGAAAAGTAATGTCCTTTAAGGAAGTCAGGTGGCGACAAAGTCCGCTTAGGGTGGAGGTCTGGGTCAAACAAACCCGAGCCTACACCCAGGAGACCAACCAGTTAACTTTGACTTATTTTAACTTAATTTAATCTAATTTAAGTACGTAGGTAACGTAATAAATGTACTTATTTTAACGCAAACCACAATCTTTTAGTAGTAATCCTGTTGCCTAAACAGGTCCTTGTGCAGTGATGTGGCTCGATGTTCATAGGACAACACGCACATAATAAGAATAACCTTTCGTAAGATATCATTCTAACCCTTGTATGTTGAAGGTTGACCTTATTCTATATTTTTCTCATTGTCAACAAATCTCATGAAAAGACCAAAACAAACACAATATCTTTCAGTACTTTCTGACTTCCTGCCATGGTTTGTTTTTAAAGGCTCAGTAATTTCCTTAAACAGCTGCTCACTGTAGTTTTTATCTAACATTAGTCAAATAGAAGGAAATAATGCATTTGCTGGGGACTATTTTCAGCAGCGGATTAATCCACATTTGGTGCCCTAGTGAGTATTTGTGGCAGCAGGACGGTGTGTGTGTGTGTGTGTGTGTGTGTGAGAATGAGTCAGATAAACTACAGTGTGTGTTCATGGTAATGAGGAACATGTCACACAGTGCAGCAGTGAGGCTCATTGATGTTTTTGTACACCAATGGCGGGTGTAGTAATATTATTGTAACACTCTGATAGGGGCCATTTTGCATAGTGAGTTTGATTCTTCAAGTATATTTTGAAGATAATACCTCTGTACCTTTTTACTCAAGTGAAACTTTAAATGAAGGAGTACTTCTTCCAACACTTCAGTACAGTACATCGATCATATTAAGTAGAGCCTTCATTCTTTATTTAATTAATTTTGTTCCAGCATAACTCTCAGCACCATAAATGTGCAGAAACGTCAGACTTGAGTAGTGCGAACCATCTCATGTCCTTGAGAGAGGAGTAAGCTCTCACCCCTGCATATCATTGTGAAGGAAAAACAGATTTAACCCATGAAAACAGTCGAGTTGTGCTGCGTCATTGACTGAAAACAACCAGTGCCACCAGGACTGAAAGAGCAGCTGATTACTGAGCTGTCTTCTTATATTTGTAGAGGACCAGCTGTGTGGTACTATATCCCTCCACTGTGGTTATAGATGCTAAAGTTGGCTAGCATAGCTGCTAATAGCATGATAGGTGGCAGAGCTAATATGTTTTGTTTGTTTTGATTATGACCACCTGGCCACAGAAAAGCCATTACCGTCCATATGCTCTGTTATATCACTCTGTCACTGCCATGCCAGCTTTTACAAAAAGCTAACCCTGTCTAAAAAAACAAAGGAAAAACATATTTACTGAATAGAAAAGTTCAGAATACTTAGAAAATTACTTCAGTTCAGTTCATGACAATACAACTGAGAAAACAAACATTTCTTTGGAGTCAGGCTGTTTTTACTCCGTGTGTGTGTGTGTGTGTGTGTGTGTGTGTGTGTGTGTGTGTGTGTGTGTGTGTGTGTGTGTGTGTGTGTGTGTGTGTGTGTGTGTGTGTGTGTGTGTGTGTGTGTGTGTGTGTGTGTAAACATGACACTCTTGAGGAGTGATGAGATGAGATGCCAGCTGTGAACAATTGTACACCTTTTTTTAAAAATCTTAATTTAGCCGGTGCAAAATGTAAAAGCCTTTCTTCAAATAAGTCCCGTTGTTCTGCTGTTTTGTAACTATTTGTTTTATGTCCCGCTGCTGATGGGGAGATATTCTGGCATGTGCCCCTTTATCTTCGTGGAGGGGCCTATTTAATCGCGACGTATGTGTACGTGCGTAGAGGGAGAGGGAGACAGAGTGTGTGTGAAAGAGTGATTTAGGGTCTATAAAAAGACGACTAAATGTTTCAGACTATAATCAAATCACTTTGTCAAAATACACGTACATTAAGAGCTAATTGCAACCTCATTACTGCATTGCTAAGAGGTCACAAATGGAATACCTCAGAGGTGGAAGAAGCACTCGAATCTCGGATTACTTATATTTTCTACTGAAAAGTAACTGTAGTTGTCAAAACTACAAAATGTCCCTCTGAGATTTAAGTACTTTACTTTAGTAAATGCATTTAGTTACTTTCCATCGCTGGAATACGTACAGAGATCTCAACAATAGTCCTAAACTGAGGTCAGAACTGAACTTTATTTACAAATGTTGCACACAAAATGCTCGTATCAGCAGTACAGTATGTAATCCAAACCGCAGAACTAAAGCTAGGTGTGGTACATGTATACGCCAACCCTTTATACCCAAGCACTTGCTTATGAGCTGTGTCATATTTATATCCGTGGAACCATTTGACACCACTGCTGACGCAAGATGGACCGAGATCTGTGCTCTCTAACTGCCGGCGAGCAGAGGAGCTAAAGCGTACAGTGGGTGATGGAAACTAAATCAGCAAGCGGAGGTGAGCACCATTTTGAAGTGTTTGATTTGCTAAAACAGGACAAGAGGGAGTAAAGTAATAGGTGATCAGTATGCAGACAAACATAAAAAGCTGCTGCGATTCATCTTAGAATCTCTGTGTCTGTGACTAGGCAGGAAAAATGGGGTTTTCAGGCGAGGGGAGGGGGGAGGGGGGATAATCAGCTGTTGCATTCCCCTGTGATTGTGATACAGCAAGAGTGCGCCTGCCCATATATAGTCAGGGTTCCTCTGTGACCACAGGGCCCCTGTGTGTGTGTGTGTGTGTGTGTGTGTGTGTGTGTGTGTGTGCGCGTCATTTACACCCTGTCCTGCCACACGGGTCCTCCTTCAGCCACGCAACAGAACATTATCCACAGAGCGTCTGAATGCCAGTGGACGCTCGGCTAACTGGACCTGAAGAGGACAGGTCTGGCATCCCATTCAGTGCATAGGTTGTATTTTTAACTGTTGACTTCGTTGCCAAAGGATCATGGAGTGATGAAACCACTGCCAGGAACAGATGTGTCATGTCTCCACTGCTAGTATAATAAACAGATTTCAATTCAACGTGCAGGAACACTCAAGAGGGGCTGTTGTTTAGTTTGTGTGGTGTCAAAAGTAACAATACAACAATGTAAAAATAATCCACTGCAAGTAAAAGCCCTGCTTTCAAAATATTAATGCAAAGTAGGTGTACTAAAGTATTTAAAATGTGTATAAAAAGTACTGAAAATAGCCCCATTGACTGATATATTATTAGATTGCTAATACAACTGTTTTTTTGTAGTGTGTGCTTGTATATATGTTTAATTTCTGTTTTATTTTGCTTAGTACTTGTTGTTTATTTTACAAAAAAAGGTATATTGTGTAAAAAGATTATTTGATTTGATTATAAGAGATTGTTTATACATCAATATGTCAGATTTTACTGTTTTAGCTGCTCAACGTGTACTGTAATGCTTTATATATAATGTTTTTCTGTAGGAATCTGAAATAGTGATGGTTGAGCAGTATTTAAAAATCTAAATCAACTAATATTATCAAGCCTTATTAGCCTGCAGGATTTGTTTTATTTTGAAAGGCTGCAGCACAACCTTTGACCCCTAACTTCACACCCGAGCAAACAAGATGTCTCCAGCTGTCAGATAACTAAAGTGGAGTAACTTAAAAGTACAATATTTCCCTCTGAAATGTAGTGGAATCGAGTATAAAGTAACATAAAATGGAAGTAAGATTACAAATAATTGGAGCAAATGTTCATTCCACCACTCGTCTTTCAGTAGTTTTGAGTTTTACACATTCAAGATGTGTTTGGTTTGTAAAGGCCACCGACGTGTTGCTAACAGCAGTCCTACATAAATACTCAGCTTCTACTCTCAGCTCAGTCCAGGCGCCTGTCGATGTGCTGGAGGTGAGCTGGGAGCACTGATGCAACGAAAACTGGCCCATAACTCTTATATACTGCTTATCCTTGGGAGTACAATATTTAGATTTCAATCTGCCGGGACAGGGGTCTGCAGTCCGTCAGCGCTGTAAACACTGAGCTTATTTCAGGTGCTGAAGACGACTGTGAAGAAAAACAACACTTGTACGCCTTGTACGGTCACAGACAAACTGAAGGTGTGTGTGTGTGTGTGTGTGTGTGTGTGTGTGTGTGTGGTGTGTGTGTGTGTGTGTGTGTGTGTGTGTGTGTGTGTGTGTGTGTGTGTGTGTGTGTGTGTGGTTTTGCGCACGAATGAACAATAAACTACATAAGAACAACAGTTGGATTTATTGATTCCTTGTGCATTGATTACCGACTGCAATGCGATTAGACAGCGGTTTAGATGTTCTCATTTTGTATGCTGATGGAACTGGTCCCTCATTAAGTTAAAGGAATAGTTTGACATTTTGGGAAATGTTCTTATTTTGCTGAGAGTAAATTGAGAAGATCAGTCTACCAGCACCTCTAAAGCTAAAACCTTAGCATGTCATATCTAATTTGTGAGCTTTAGAGCTGTTTCCAGTCTTTATGCTAAGCTAAGCTAATTGACTAGTGCTCTTATATGCGTAGCTTTTATTGCTGAGCGGACTCATTGTACCGTTGACCCTGTGTGAACCTACATATGACTGTTGAATAGTCTTTTATGCTTCGGAAGGTGACATTACCCACAAGAATCCAAGTGTCAGCCATGATAAGAGCTGGTGTATTCTCTGAATGCTTCCTTTCTTATCTCCTCTAGCATAGGGTACACTGGACCATCCTTTATGAAAGAAAAAGACATAATGCCGTCCCACAATTCCTTGTGGCAGCAACATTTAGATCAGGGGGGGGAACCTTTTTCCTATCAAGGGCCATTTTTTTTTACAACATCCTTCGAGGGCCGTACTAATTATTGAACTCATAACCTCTGCAATTTTTTTTTAAGACACAGCCCAGTCATTTCACCTTTCTGTTATGCTAAATGCAAAAAAGCAACTTTTTTATCCATGTATCTTTCTGTTTTATCAGAAATCAGAAATCCTCTATTAGTCCCACAACGGGGACATTTATCTTGTCACAGCAAAAGAACATATAAAGTAAAAAGGCAGTACACAATAATTAAATAGAATTAAAAATGATATAAGTACCAAGAGGTTGAAAATAAAGTGAGTATTGCACATGGCAGTGATAACTGCACAGCAGTGGAGGAACAGTCTGTTCTTGGTGTGGGGGTCTACCTCTCTATCTGTCCATGTTTGTATATTCCGCTCTGCAGAGAGCTGCTTGTTGGACCAAACTCCGCCGAAGAGCGTTAACTTTATCCAAACACTCGTCCTTTCAGCTCGTGCAGTTTGGCATGTTTCGTGCTGTCATGATGCTCGACATAATTGTTATTATTATTATTATTATTATTTCATCACCGCAAGCGCGTCCACACAAACTAGGCATACTACTACTTACACTAATAAATAATCGTTCGTCCATTTCTCCTGGAAAGTGACATTCCGCACCCACCTTTCTCTGTTTTACACTCGCCATGCTGCGTTCACTGACGTCAATGACAGTCTCGTTTAATATTGAAGTTTTTTACATGACATGACCACGTGATGACACGTTCCGCTCGTGTTGTGTTCAAGGACCCTGACCGTGGCCAGGAAAAACAGTCAGTTTTTATTTTTATTTTTTTTTGCGTGTGTTTATGAATTACCTCGCAGGCCGGGTCAAATGGTCTCGCCCGGAGGCTGGAGGTTCCCCACCCCTGATTAAAAGCAACACACGTCCACAACCTCCACCGTCGCTATTTATTTGTACACTATGGATACATTTAAAGCCTCCTTGTTTGGAGGTGTGATTGTGTGTTGGACAGGAATCCTTGTTTGAATTGTACAGCATTGAGTTTGTCACTGCACTTGTGTTATAAATAAAGTTGCTTGAAAAACAACATCCGTAGCCGAGTGTAAGTGCAGTCAGATTCTCTTGGCACCACTGTTGTCTTTTTCCTAAGTCCTTAGATTCTCCTTCACATCTTTACTTGACCTCATGACCAAGTAAAAGTGGTTACAAAAAGAAATGTGACGTAATTCTTTTGATTATGTGACCGCAGCTTATTCTTTTAACGCACTAAGCAAGTTTTTTTTCACACCCTGTTTGTACTTTCCGTCATCCGCCCGGCAGTACCCCCCCAACCCGCCTGTTCACCTGTTGCCCATTTCCTTCGTTAGTCGGTATATTACCGGCCTATTTCCACTCATTCCCTGCCAGATCGCTTTGTGCCTTTTGTTTTTGAGCCATCGCAACCTGACCCTGACCCTGTAATGGTACCTGCCCATCTGCCTATATATATATATATATATATATATATATATATATATATATATATATATATCTAAGTCTGGCAATAAACTAACAAAGTATCCTTGTCTGAATTAAAATGCCATAAATGTTCATACTGTTTTGCTGAAATGAATTACTGAGGTCAGAATTGTTACTGGTGGTAAAGTCCTCTGGCCAGTTAGGAGGTGATGAGTTAAAGTGAAATGCAAAAGTTAGATTTATTTAAATACAGAACTTGAGTAAAAGAGCACGTTTGCTTTCCACCATGGATCATAAAGAACGTGTTGTAAGCGGGCAACGTTAGGTTACATTAAATGAAATTCCTCCACACCAAGAGGTTACATCTGGAACAAGTTTTTAATCCTCTGGAAGAGTCAGACAAAGCCTGATTAAACCCGATTTAACTTATTATGAACATTGGCTCTTTTGAATCTTTGACTGCAAGGACGAATAACAGCATTTATTTTAATTTAGACAAAGAAGGAAAATGGAAAGTAAATATTTCTACAATCTTTGCATTCCTCTGTTTGCTACAAGCTGAGCTCACCAAACACTACTGTTACTAATACCACCACTATCTCTACACCCAGATGAAAGATGAAATTACCTTTTTTGTGTAACTTGGGACAGTTGTGCTTCAAATGGTGCAATCATTGCAAAAACTAACCTCAGAAATACTGTTTTAGTGACAGGTTTTTTACGTTTGAGTGCTAACAACTTTGATGACCATGATGGGCGTGAACATTTGGTTATCCAGAGCGTGATGGGAAGTCTTGTGGTTCAAACAGTGTGACTCTAAAGAGCCCCTTTAGCCACTGCGCTCAGTATTTCTTATCTGTAAAACAGTATTAAATAAACACAACGGTTGTGTTTTCTATTATGGGAATTGTTGTGATCAGCAGCCAGAGTCCGTGTGACTCTGAATGAATGAAGTGTCTCTTTTATTGCTATGGTCTCTATTTGAGCTGTTAGCCTCATTTACCTTCACGCACTGCCCTTTGAGTAAAGCTAGGTTTGTTCCTTCAGCATTAAGCATCAGAAAAATAAATACTCTCACCGACGTTCAGAAGGTATTTCCAGAAAAAGAAAGAACTGATGCTCAGAGATGTACAGAGCTCCTGAGAGGTAAGGAACGTTCTTTTCTGAGATACTTCTCTCGCAATTAATTTTGAGTTTTGCATGGAGTTTGGAGTTCCCTCTTTCCCTGTTTTACGATATAGTATAAATAAACAAGGTAGAGACGGACTGTAGCTGTGATGATGACTTTATCTTTGGGATGATGCTGTGATTCAGCAGCAGTCTGAGCAATAAGGACAGACACAGCTTCACCCAACACAGCCAGACGGAGCAGCTGCAGCTGAGCTCACAGCCAGCAGCTGTATACTGTCGGCCTTTTGAAAGGAGTAATAAGCAATAAATGCCTCATATAAAACGCCACATCGTCGCTCCTTTTTATTATTATCTGCAGAGCATTCCCCTAAACTGGCAGTGTATTATAAACTAGACTGAACACAGACTAACTGCTCCTTGGGATCAAGGCGAATGCGAAAATGATTGTGCGGGAACACAAAAGAAATTCCCACAATGACCCATGATGCTGACTTGTTCAAACTAAATTTGTTATGTGTCTTTTCTTAACCCTTTTTCCTTGACCTTACTGGAAAACGTCATCAGTTCATGGAAAGATATTAAGGACATATCATAAGGACTTTGCAGGGACTAAGAGAATCTGACTGCATTTACACCGGGCGACGTATTTATGCAACGGCGGATGATATTGACGTAGGTCTTTAAATGTTGCTGCAGCAGGGAATTGTGGGACGGCATTATCTCCTTTCTGTACGTAAAGGAGGGTCCAGTGTACCATATGCTAAAGAAGATAAGAAAGTAAGCATTTAAGCACCTTTCCATTTAGAGAATTCAACAAGCTCTCATCATGGCCGCCACTGATACTGATGATCATGTCACTCAGTTAGGAACCTTCCTTAGCTTCAACCGAAGCCTAGAAACTCAAACCTGTAGATATTTCCGTGATTAACAAGATGAAAAAGAAATAAGAGTTATCGCTTCGCTCATCTGTTCTTACCTAGAAGCAGCAATTTCTGCCTTCTGTTTGCCGATGGCTGCAGCCCTCTGAGCGCCCTCCACCGCCCGCTCTACCTTCTGCTTGATCTTGGTTCCCTTCAGCTGGATCATCCTCTTCTTAACGGCCTTCACCAGCAGGTTGTTCACGTACTTGCCCTCCTCCTTCCCTCCCTCTGCGAAGGTGGTGCAGCCGTAGCCGTGTCTCTGGTTGTTCAGCCACTCGCCTTCAAACTTCAGCCCACTGGACCTTTCGCTAATTCCATATCCTGAGCGCTTGTCGTTCTTCCACTCGCCCATGTAGACCTCTGTGGTGGTGGCGTCAATGTCGGCCTCCACTGGTGGGAAATCCTCGGCTCCGGCCAGGCTGTCGTCCCCGATGCTGATGGTGGAGTGGGTGTCGCTGGCGTTGGAGCTGAGCGCCGAATCTGTCCTCAGGAAGCTGAGTTTGCTCTTCTGGCTGGACAGCGAGGTACTTGAGTCAGACTTCTTCAGCTTACCCAGCAGGGAGCCCCTGCGAAACAGGCCCTTCTTCTTTGGTTTCACAGCCTCTGGGTCCACCTGGAGAGTAAGGGCGAAGCCTCCACGGGATGGTCCCAGCTGGGTGGGTGTGGTGACGGGTGTCTCCTCACCTGAGGCGTTGGTGGTAGTGATGATGGGGATGTCTTGCTGCAAGACAGTGCCGTTGCTATGCTCGCTACGAAGGGAGGTCAGGGAGGTACGAAGAGGGGAGCGGACAACTGCTGCCATGCCATAAGGTACGCTCTGCCGTACCCCATAGCCGTGCCGCATCCCGCCTGTGAACTGACCCTGGAAAGTACCTGGAAACATCAGAAAACAGGGAGTTATTATTTTCTAACTTGCAACACGGACCAATCAGAAGTTACTGTATAGCCATGCTAGCAGCGTGGCTCTTGTGATGGCAATGTTAGTCTGTCTGTAGGTTTGTCCACCACTTGTCCAGACTGAAATATCTCAACAACTATGAGATGCTTTGCCATAAAATTTGGTTCAGACAATCTCTGAACCCACATGATGAATAATGAGGATTTTGGTTTTCCTCTGAATTTTCCTCTAGTGCCACCAGGAGGTCAAAGTTTGCATTTATCTTGCAAAATATCTCAACATCTACGGGACACATTAGCACAACATTTTGTACAGACATCCATGGTTTCCAGATAATAAATCCCTCTGTGTTTGGTGATCCTCTGGCTTTTCACCCATCTAGCACCATCATCAGGTCAAAGCTTTCATTTGTACTTTCTGACCAAATACTGGCATGACTAAATACATTCCCATCAGCCTCAGCTGTAGTTTGTGTTTAGTACTAATCAGAAATCCTTTATTAGTCCCACAACGGGGAAATTCACCTTGTTACAGCAAAATAACAAGAAGGTAAAGTGTCGAATAAGGAAGCGTTAGCATGCTAATGCGCTAAATAAAGATGGTAAACCTGCTAAACATTATACCTGCTTAACATTGTCACTGTGAGCATGTAAGCATGCTAATGTTAGCATTTAGCCCAAAGCCTCACAGAGCTGCTAGCATAGCTGTAGACCTTTAAACATGGCTTGGAGCGAAAATAGTTCAGTCCATAACAAAACCACCCGTCCTTTTATTTCTGCCTGAATGTCATGGATATCTTTAGTGTGAAAGGTTCATTAATGCTCTCACTGACAAGTCATCTTGAGGTCCGGTCTCATGCTATAATTGACATGAGTGTGGATTATAGTGACAGCGAGGCCTCAGCCCGTGAGGCCAGGAGGGCTATTATTACATCCTGACATCTGGTGCTATCACATCCCCCACCGCGACTTCCACCAGACTGGGCTTTAAAGCTGATGAGTCAGCTGTTAAAGAGGGGAACCACTGCTATTGTACAAGCAGAGATCGCCACAATCAATTTGACTTTCTCACCTATTTAGTTTCTACTCAGTCGAATGAACGAGCTGGGGGATATGCATGCATCAGAAGCTTCCAGAGAGCATCTACGGATTAAACACTTCACTTTCAACGTTCAGGATTGTTTGTAACCTTTTAATTTGATCTAATCTAATCTGTACTGTTCACAACTAATTCTTGATGAGTGTAAAGAAGTTCAGTTACTCAATTACTTCATTTAAAGAACAATTTTAAGGTATTTACTTGAGTGTTTCCATGTTATGCTGCTTTATATGTCTACTTCACTACATTTCAAGGTAAATGTTGTATTTTTTACTCCGCTGCATGCACCTAAAAGTTATAGTAACTAGTTATTTTGCAGATTCAGGTTTTACATACACGAGAACTGATAGTATAGTATAAACTATTATGCATTAATTAGTATATATGCTTATATAAAATACTTTTCGCAGAGCTTTCTCTCGTGACAGAGTATTTTTAAATGTCAGTATTACTACAGTTACTTCAGTAAAAGATCTGAATACCTTCCATCACTGTTAATGATGGTGTAGTTTAACAAAATGGAAAGAATCCTGCAGGGTGTCCTGCAGGGTGATCTGATTTCCAACTAGCTTTGAGCAGCTCTTGACTGACAGCAGCAGGGTGGTATTTTCTTCTGGTTACACACAGACATCACAAACTAACATGAGGATCACCAGCCGGCTCTGTTTGGGATTCGTCTCCACGTCTCCTGCAATGAACTTTGTGACAATATGACCATTTGGCTTCGGGGGGGGTTTTGGTCTTAATGTTGCATGATGTAGTTATCGTCCTCTCACGAAATAACCACACGTAGTGTAGAAGTGGAAATAATCTTTTAACTACATTTCTGCACTTAAGAACTATTTTGAGATCCTTCTTCTGTATTTCCATTTTATACTACATTATTCATTGTACTCCACTACATGTATCCATCAGGTTTACTTTGCAGGTTTATCTTTTAGATACACAACATATAATCAACAAATAAAATATATAATATGCATTTTTATTGGTTAAAGTAAAGTAATTAGGAGTCAGTTTCACTTAAATAAAGGATCTGCATGCTTCCTCTATTGCAGAGGACTGCAGCTGCAATTCTAATGCACAACCACAAGTACATTTACTTAAGTATTGTACTTATATTACGTATTTGTGTGTTTCATACTTCTACTCAACACTTCAAAGGCATATATTGTACTTTTTAACTCCACTACATTTAGTTTGTCACTTATACTGTTAAGATAAGAGTCCATTGATCCCTATGGGGGTTTAGCAAGCTACCCAGCAATACAAAAAATATAAATAAAAATGACAAATATATATATATTATGCATTTTTAGTAGATTACATTTACCAGCGGGTTGTAAATATGTGTTTCACCAGCACTTTTGGCACTTTACGTATAATTTAGTGCTACTAGCTGTTAGTATATGATATTTTGAATGCAGAAGTTTGACTTGTAACAGAGTATTTTCACACTGTGAATACTTTTAAGGATCTGTACTTCTTCAAACACCACTGGTGTAATCTACTCCACTTGTATCTTCTGTCACCACTGTGTTTTTTGTTATTGCACTCTAACAAAGTCTAACTCGAACAAGTCTGAATTTGTAAATCTCACCTCCATCAGCATATGTTTCTGTCCCATATCCATCCTGAAGCCCATTATTCCATGTCCCTTCATACTTTGCTCCACTGCCAGCACTGATCCGTATGCCATATCTCCCTTTGAAGCCATGAGTCCATTCCCCTTTGTAAATCCAGTGTCCTTTGGTTTCTACTCCCAGGCCGTGACGCTTCCCCTGCGACCAGTACCCCTCGTATGTGTTCCCGCTGGGCCAGGTGTAGACTCCCACCACCTCGAAGCCGTAGTTCCAGGAGCCGGAGAACTCGCCCTGGCCTTTGGGTCCGGTGCAGATGCCATGGCCGTGGGCTTTGCCTCCCTCCCAGCCTCCGCAATAAGCTCCGCCGTCGTCAAACTCAAAGCGACCTCCACTCATGCCTCTCCGCAGCCCAAGTACGCACCGATCAGAAAGTTTTAAATCTGTTACCTGGCTAAAGATACCGTCAGTGTGCCTTCACCTTCACCTGACATCAAAACTGGCTGGAGATATCCTTGGTGCTGAACTTGAGGAGGTTTCTTCTGTTGGAGTTGGTTTGGGGATTTCTGCGCTTGTCCATGGGCGCACTTCACACTTTACAGAAACTTGAATGTGTCCTTCTTTTACTCCAGTGTCTTCTTCTTCTTCTTCTTCTTGGATCAGTGTCTTCTTTCCAGAGTAAATGATGCTGCGTTGCAAATTTGGATGACTAGGTTATTAAATCTAATTATTTCTTGGTTTTCTGTCTTGACAAGCCACTGATCTTACATGGCTTTTTCCAGGTGGCCACAGAGAAAAGCCCCTTTCCCCCTGCCACCCAGCTATCTCCTGACAGTCGCTGCTGTTGGGAAATATTTTAGCAGACCTAACAAGGCGACCAATCCACACACACACACCCTTCCAAAAATACAACCCAATCCTTACTCTGCTGCCTGCAAGGAGCCATGCCAGAGTCTTGCCACCTCGGGGCTGAAGTACATGCCATTCAGGACTCTGCTCTCTATACGTTTCCCCCTGCAGTTAATGCAGTAATTATTCTCTAATAGGCCATTAAGCTTGAAAAAATAGCTAAATAGTCTATTCAAAGTATAGAGATCTGTCATTTCCCAATGATGTGTATGGTCGGCATGGTCTCATAGATCTTATAATATAACAATATTTCTACAATAGGAAATTACAGCCTGTGTGTCTTGAGGGTATAATAACTTTATTTAACAGTATATGTAGGCCTATAGCTCTCATCGTATAGTGCTAAGTACTATTCTGGGATATATTAGTTGTTATACTATAAAAGATGAGTCTTAAATCGATAGGTTTTTATAATTTTAGACAAATTAATATTTTCGTTATGGGACATATTAATATTGTACTGTAGGCCGCATCACTCTTTTCACTCCCCCTGCTGGGAAATGTTGGTAACTGCATCATATATATTAAAATTTCCTTTGTTAACTGTAACTTAAGTAAAAGCACTAATACATTAATACAAAATAGTCAATAAAAATAAAATAAAATCTATAAAATAATAAGATAATAAAAGTGGAATAATAAGGAGGATTTATTAAAAGAATAAATAAGTTTTACAAAATGTGGAAAAAAAGAAAGAAGTAAATGCAAAATGTGGGAATATGTGAGAAATAAATAAAATAATAAATAAATGTGGAAATATAAAGACAAATAACATGAACACATGTTTTAGTTTTAATTTCACATTTAATTGTGAAACTATTTATTTATTCCATGTAATTTACTGTATATTTAGTTATTTATTTTTATATATTACAATTTATTTATATATTTATAAATGCACATAATATTATCTTTTGCTATTCCTTGAAGAGCCAAGCTGTCAATCATCTGGCTGTGGGCGGGCCTTCCTGCCCAGGCTGCAGTGAATTCCTGCACACATATGTGTTTCTCTGTATTTCCACATTTTGTTATTTACATGATTATTATTTTATTTATTCCACTCATGTACTCATATAACGGCATTATAAGTAGCATTAAAGGGCTATCACCAAGTATCATCAGCTAAATATGCTTAAGGGTGTCACAGTATGTACGATAGTTGAAAAATGGTGCCTGTGACTAATATATTTTTATATCTCAGCCTATAAAATTGTTGATACTGATAAATTAACAGCAATCTGATGTTCTGGCTGGTGAAGATGGAGCTATTTTTAACTACTTTAAACACTTAATTCCTTCTGAAATGTAGGGTAATAGAAGCATAAAGCAGCAAAAAGTGGATATAATAAAGAAAAGTATATCTTAAGTTGTGTTTCAGTAAAAGTAGCACACTACTTTCACCACAGAAAATATAGGCCTACACACATGTTGCAATTTGGCATTTCCTTTTGCTTTTGTCCAGTTATAGTAGAGTTAATTTGCACAATTTAACCCTGTAGTCTACAACAGCCTCCATGTCCTTACAGAGAGCCGCTTGACCTTCCACTGAAACGCTCCCTCCGCGGGTTTCCACCGCGCATGTTTGTGCGTGGCTCACCATGTGATGTAATACGGTTACACATTGATGTATCTGTAAGTGCAGCAGCATGCTCGAGTAAGTAGCTATTTGCATATGGATTTTATAGGATTGTTTTTAGTATCTGTTTTCATTCGGAGGTGAAGCCGATTTCAGCACCAGAGCTGTCCGAAACCGACGGATGCTGCTGCCGCGTGCACCGATGATGCTGAGCTCGAGCTACTGAAATTCTCTCTCTCTCTCTCTCTCTCTCTCTCTCTCTCTCTCTCTCTCTCTCTCTCTCTCTCTCTCTCTCCCCTCTTCTCTCCCTCCTCGCTCCTCTCCTCCACACGCACAAAACGCTCTGTCATGGCGTCTTCCAACAATGTTACCCCCACCAACTGTAGCTGGTGGCCCATCTCAGCCATGGACGAAGACGGCAAAATCACAGACGGGGAGGAGTGCGAAGAACCGACGGCAGAGCTCAAACCCTTCAATAAAGACAGGCTCGTTTTATACCACTGGACGCAGTCTTTCACCTCCCAAAAGGTAAGAGAGAGAGAGAGAAACGAGAGAGCAGAGCTTGAAAATGGAGGTGGATCCACGTCCCTTTGCATGATGCTTCAGCCTGGAGCTCCCTGTGTTTGCTTGTTATGATCAAAACATGTTTTTCTGTGCATGTTTATTCCTGCACATACCTCCTGAATATGAACCCGCAGCTGGGCAGATCTCCCGTTTCAGACGTTTAGAAAGGCGCTGCAGCATGGGGCTCGACATATAGCTGGATTGGTGATCAATATTATGTTTATTTATCCCTGCATAATAAGCTCTAATATCTCATCAGCTTCCACCTTTTATAGACACGTCTATTTTGTCTCCTCAGAGCTGGTATATGTGGCTACAACCTATATGTGCTCTGACACATGACATCCTAAATAATTGATTACAATGATGTGCAAAACAAACCAAAGGCCATCTTTCCCCTTCTGCAGCTGAATCATAATACATGTTGTTATCTTAAGGGCTTCTACCTTTGCAGACAGTGTACCTTTACTATTACAGTGTGTGATAAAATCAGGCTATTCAAAACAATGAAAGCAGACATGATTCATCACCAGTGTGAAGCTACAAGAAGACTTTATATGTATGACCCACAGGGCTTTACTTCACAAGCAGCATGTATATTAATGTAGATTAAAGGGGCACTCCCCCAAAGTTTAGTTTACTAGTCAAAGCGAAGCACCTCTCAGCCTGTGAACACATATCATGTATAATGTCTTCTGAGGCTCTGAAGGAGCTTTGTCAAGCCTGAGAGGAAATAACCCCTGTGATGTCACAGTGATGTCACCAGGGTCATCTCTGTCTGTGGCTGCGTTGCTACATATTCCATCCTTTTTAAAAACATGTTTTAGTACATACATGCACCTGCACTTATGTAATATTAATCCCACAATCCACCCCGACCTCCTCCCTCTTTATACTTCCTGGTTCCCCATTCCGTGATATATATATATATATATACAAGTTGATTGCGTGGGCTGTACACAAACTACATTGTGTTACTTTTCGTAGGTTTATCTTGTATGAGAACAGTCGTCACGTCCTCCTGTGTAGCCTCTGTTCCACTAGTTTCAATAACTTCTGGGGGTTTACTTTCCATACTATAAGACAAGATGGCATCCACTACTCGCTAATATAAACTGAAACCTTCATGATTTTACGTCATCATAGTGTTCCATATTCATTCTGTAATCTCTGCTGTCAGCGTTGTGTCCTGCTGTTAGTAGAACTGCAACAATTAGTCATTTAATTGGAAACTATTTTGATAATTGTTCAATCATTTATATAGAATATATGCCGGTTCTAGTATTATCTTATATACGACTACTTATAGGAGACAGGTCTCCTAAAAATGCATTTTCAATCATTTTCCGACGTGTCACAAATAAGTTTCTGATCATAGTCCGTCGTATGTTGTTCGTTCAAAATGCTTTATTAAGAAAGCA
Source organism: Cottoperca gobio (assembly GCF_900634415.1). NCBI lineage: Eukaryota > Metazoa > Chordata > Actinopteri > Perciformes > Bovichtidae > Cottoperca > Cottoperca gobio. The sequence continues at coordinate 2,188,144 of NC_041361.1, forward strand.
GTTTAGGGTTAGTGTTAGGGTTAGTGTTGGAGAGTGTGCTGCTTGTCTTTCTGTCAAATGTGACAGAAAATGATCTACGTTTCTTTATTGGACTACAAGCGCAGTGAACAACACAACATACTGTTTAGAGGCTCTGCTCCGAGGCTGGATGTGTAGGTAATTGAATTATTACAAATGTCAATGGGATTTTAAATGAGGTTTCACTTAGAGGCATTATCGAGTTGTATTTGGGGAAACGTAAGATCCAGTGTTAATGGAGCTGGACACATACCAGGGACTAGAAGTGAGGATATCTCCGCCTGATTTTGACCATTCGGTTAAATCTGTATTTTTTACGCTTCCCAAATGTATGCAAGTGCAACACTAAACAGCTGGAGTGCGTCTTTTAAAGAAATGCACATTCACTGCTATGCAATGACAGGTGGTGCTTCATCTCTTGTTCAATGACCTCCATCTGTGCCTTTATACGTACGCATTGATTTATTTGTGTGAGTCTCAGAGCTGAAACGATGAGTCGGTTAATGCCTGGGTCAGTTTGAGCAACTATTTTAATAAATTATTAATATGTTGAGTAATTTTTTAAGGCAAAATTACCAAACAGTCTCTAGTTCCAGCTCTTCAAAAATAAGGATTTGCTTGATTAAAATCTTTCTAATATGTGAGAATAAAAAGAATATCTTGAACTATCGGACAAAACAAGCACTTTGCTGACATTTTATTTGGCTTTATAAAACTGTAATGGGCATTTTCCATAATTTTATTTAATTTTATTGTGATAAATTGTTATTAAATAATGAAAATTATTTAATTATTGAATGAAAATTGTACATTTTGGTAATCTTTGTTTTGTAAATCCTAAACTGTGTATTGCAACTGTTGCACAACAATTTCCCTCGGGATAAATAAAGTTCTTATCTTATTGCTCCACCAGCAGCTGAAGCGCCGTCTCTCTGAAGGATTGTGTGTTTCTCTCCAGCAACCCTGAGTTGTTGCTCCGTCTCATGTTGGTGCACGCCACTTATACGACTCAAGTGTTGGATCAAAGCTACTGAAGTCTGAGCTGCTTGTTTGTGCCGGTTGTCACTCAGCAGACTCACTGTTGTGATTATCTCCTTAATACTGGAGCTGGAGTAGCTGGAGTGACTTACACTGTCACGTATGACTGTGCTGCCAATGAATGCATTTTATTTATTTTTACAAAACTCGTGGATTTCAGTAAAATTGCTGCACTGAATTCCTGATTGTATGTATTTGTACGATGGTGTGTGACGTGTTGTTATGCAAGCTGGTGCGTTCTTTAAATGGCATTTTGAGCATTGCTTTTATGAGATTAAGAGGCCAAGCACTAGGTTGTCAACTGAATATTTTGGGCCTTAAAGTAACAGAAATGCGTGCGATGTGATTGGTCAAAGTATCTCCGCAGCACCTTGAAAGACTGCGTTATATTTAGTTAATATGTGACACTTTTCCTTTCCCTAAAAAGACAACCTACAGTTTTGGCAATGAGACAATGGAGTCAGTTCTCCAACAGATCAACAACCCTGTGAAGACAATATCGTCATCAGACTTTCAGAGGGATTATTTACAAGTGTGTGTGTGTGTGTGTGTACCTCAGCAAGATGCTGAGGGAAACTGAGCCATTGAATTTCTCCTGCACAGCACTTCCTGTATCCTCCTCTGTGTTTATAATGCTTCATGACTAACTGTCACTGCGGCTGGGCCTGAAGTGGGCCATCCAGTATTGTAATCTGCTTTATATGATGTGTTGTGAGCACAACAGGTATGATAAAGATGGAGACAGAGGAAGCTTGAGATCCTGGAGTCACGACACTTTTAGAGGCCAGCTTCACAGATCAATAGAGCACTGGGAAACCTGAGAGCCTGCAGGTTAGACCTTCTGTGGGACTGAAACTCTGTTTTTAACACACTGTTTTCTCTCTGTGTGTCATGACGCCAGCAAGTATCTGCTCCGCCATTTAAGAGATAGCTTTGGTATAACTAAGCAATGCCCAATGCAGCAGCGTGTGAGTCTGTGTTTCTTCTTCTACATCAAATATTTAAATAGAACTTTGAGAATAACTAGACAGTTCTACTTATTACTTTCCACCAGTGTTAAATGTCGCAGTAACAACAGATGTATCTTAAATGTCTGTGTATTGTTAAGTAAAAGGAGTTTATTTTTGGCCTCCCAGGCATCTGAACTAGTTGGCATCATTACTGAGGAGTGACGAATATAATAATTATATAACAAAGCAACAGTGTTACTGTGGTCATCACTGAGGGACACCTCAGCAGCGTAAATCCTTGATTTAGTGTCACACTGCTGGAGATGTTACAAAAGCTTTTTCATCTCTGCAGCTGCATTCCTAGATTTGTTCTGTAATTGCTTGTGTCACTAAATCATTCAGTATTATTTAATTACAACATGTCTGGCTATGTTCTGCAAAACTCCCATTTGGTCGTTCCTCCTAAGCGGCTAAATGTAGCACTTTATAGCTCAAGTGTCATCTCCGTTCATTAATCTTATTCTCACTAATAGCTCTCCATGGACCTTGACTTATCCTTCATCCCGCTAGGGAACGGATCCTGAAGGTTTGCAAAGCATCTCATTATTTTGTCAGACCACACAAACAATTGAGAAATAAACTCATTATTAATTCTACACACACACAAACACGATAACTTTTTTATGTCGTGAACTAACATCTGAATCTATTAGTCACCCTGCTTAGCTTTGGGATTATTGCAATAACTCGTTTCAACAACAGAAAAATTATATTTGTCGTGCAATGTTTTTGTTTTACTTCAGATGAAATAAATCATCAGTCCTTTTTTTGTTTTTGTGTTTAACCATCTGGATAATGTTTTTAAAGCTTCAAAATGTCACCCTGTGCATATATATATATATACATATATATATTTATATATATATATATATACACTTTATATATATATATTTTTAAATATATTATATATATATATATATATATATATATTTATATATATATATATGTATACATTTTATATATATATCTATTTTAAAATATATTATATATATATATATATAGTTTTTATATATACTATATATATATATATATGTATACATTTTATATATATATATTTTTATATATTATATATATATAGTTTTTATATATTTTATATATATATATATTTTATATACATATATATATACATTGTAAATATATATATTTTATATATATATGCATATATATATATGTATACATTTTATATATATATATTTTTATATATTATATATATATAGTTTTTATATATTTTATATATATATATATTTTATATACATATATATATATATACATTGTAAATATATATATTTTATATACATATATATATATACATTGTAAATATATATATTTTATATATATATATATATATATATATATATATATATAAAATATATATGCACATATATATTTTATTTTATATATATTTAATTTTTTCGGTTTGACGATGGATGGATGGTTTGACACCCTTTTCATGTTTTTAATGTCTCGTCTTTCCGGCTCATCATCTGCGTGTTCTTGTGATTGCAGGTTCGTCTAGTCATCAATGAGAAGGGTCTGGTCTGCGACGAGAGGGATGTGAGCTTGCCGCTGCAGGAGCACAAGGAGCCCTGGTTCATGAGGCTGAACCTGGGAGAGGAGGTGCCCGTCTTCCTCCACGGCGACACGATTATCAGTGACTACAACCAGATTATAGATTACCTGGAGAAAAACTTTGTGGGAGGTAGGGTGCAATTAACAATGTGGTTCATTCATCTAATGACGCCGTTTCTCTTTCTTCTCTTCACTTCAAGCTTTGAGTGTAAAAGCAAAAGTGTAGACAACAAGTCATGGGAAACAAACATGCCATGAATTAATTTACTACAAACCAACTGACACACATGGTTTGCCCTGTTGCTAACACAGAATATCAGGCTGCGTTCTCCCAGTTTGTGAAGCTGTAGTAGCGAAGACAAGTGTAAACCATCGACTTGAGGCCATCTGTCGTCTTGTACAGTGTGTGTCAGTGTGTACTGTGGCGTGAAACTTGGTGAGTCGTTGAAACAAAGTCTTTGCAGTTTAGATTAAATCCTCTGATAAGATGACATGGGAGTGATCTCTTGGGGAAAAGTTGTGGCAAACGGGAGACAGACAAAGAGGGGAGATAATATAATGATTAAAACAGCAATTATTACTAATAGTCCGAGAATAAAATAAAGATGTGTCAATATGAGAAATGTGCACTATGAGGCGGTGACTCAGGTTCAGGCTTAACAGCCATAAATGTCATCCGCCGCCATGCAGTGCCAAGAGTAAGCAAACGTGAAGAAGCCTACACTGAGTCCTGCTATCTCTGTGGGTGGCGTGTTCTATAGATCCGTCTGTGGACACATTACGCTGTTATGTAACTCAAACCAGTAAAGGCCTGAGGGATGTTGGCCAATAACTGGGGAACTCTCTTGTCTTAGCTTAGTTTGTGGTCACTCGTTCGGAGCAGCGATGCTTGTAAGATCCGCTTCACTGCTTCGTCGGTAATGAAAGGCTCGGAGGCAGGAACTGGCTCTGGTGTTTGACGTCTTGTTCTCTTTCAGACATGTTCATTTCTCGCTCTTTGATAGTGCTGCATGCAGGTAATTCTATTAATTTATTTGGGGACAAGTTTGTTTGAAGTCGTGCTTGTAATGCTACACTTCAAATGAGGTGTGTTTGTTTTGTTTTTTATCTGTTGAATCCACCAAACGCTTTAAAACCAGACCTCAAGCTGGCCGTGCTTTTAGCCAGAAGTCGATCTGCAGGATGCGAGTTATACGACTGGACACGTGGTGTTTCTCTGTGTGAAAACCTCTAATGAAAGCTGGCAACGTGGGCTGCAGCTGGCCTGGAAAGTGCATATGTCTCAGAAAAGAGACTCTTATACCAGAACAGAGCAGCTTCGTGCCAACTCAGACTACTTTACAGTGTCGTGGAGATAAAGCAGAGGGCTCTCGCTGTGTGAAAACAGTTTGTCGACTAACAATCAAACAATCAGCAGCTCTCGTGTTCTGTAATGTGCAGACAGTTTGAACACCGGGTCGCTCTTCAGATGGCCGATGTGATATTTCCACCTGGGTGCCGCAGCACACCACCCAGAGGACGAGGACCACTGCATGCCCAGGTCAGCATGCAGGTCCTGGGACTGATTACTCAGCTTTCTGGAGCTCTGCCAGGAGCAGCTCCACCCCTCCGCAAGCTTCTCCGTCGGCACGAACATCCTCAAGCAGCCAACTCACTATCTGTGTTTTGTCAGCGATGCCACCCCTGAGTTCTGCTGGCTGTGACCCCGCACAGCGATGAAAGCTGTCTGCTCTGCTGACCTGATTCATCCTTAATACTGAGTCTCAGCAGCAGCTCATTAAGTTGAACACCAGTGATAACATGAGCACAATATAAAACAGTTGTTAAAGGAGATATGTACAAAACAACGAAGTGTAAAAGGTGTTTGTCTGAGATCTAGATGAGGAGCTTGATACCACTCTCGTATCTGTCCCTGTAGTTAGAAGCTGCAGCCAGCGGCCAGCTCGGGGATTCACTAAAAACGGTGTGTTGTGTGCCTGATGCACGTTCTCGTCGGCTCGCATTGGGTTGTCACCCGTTGGATAAACCTACAGGAGACCTCACACCTCACATGTAACTTCAAATAGAGAACGTTTTAGTTTAGGCTCAGGAGGTTGAACGGTTGTCCACCAGTTGGAAGGTCGGCGGTTCAACCCCCAGCCCCTGCAGTCAGCATGTGCCCGAGGTCCTTGGGCAAGATACTGAACCCCAAATTGTATGGTAGCCTCTGACTCTGTATGAATGTGTGTGAATGGGTGAATGCTGACATGTGGGAGTCCCGGCCGGTTAGCGGGGATGTTGAGAAATATGTATCAAATGTAGCATAAAGTGATTTTGGAGCTTGGCCCATAGAGACTAAAAGTTGATATATTTCAGCCTTTAATTGTTTAAATCCATCTTTTATTAGTGTCACACCTTTTTATTGAAGAGTAATACTTAAGCACCACTATATAACAGACAGACACTGTATGAGAGATGTATTCATCTTCTCATCTAACTCTCCGCAACAAAGCAAATAAGTGCAAACTATTCCTTTAACCTGAGCACGTACCTAGAAAGGAGCAGGTCAGAAGGGGATCGCTGCAGCCAGCTTACAGTGTTTAATTAACCTGTGTGTTTTAGGAAACTGTTGTTCACCTAGATTGAGCTTGAACGTCATGTCGTGGGGTGAAACAGATTGCTTCAGTATTGTTTGAATGTCAGGCTTTGTGAAACGTGACAGGTGTGTGACCAGGTTACCATGCTGTGTCTGTGGGAGGATGTAAAAGCAAGCTCTACTCACGCTTAGAGATCTCAGGTGTTTGTTTACACTGTATTCATGGTTTTCTGTCTTCAAGAGAGACGAGGTTATGAGCTACGTCACAAAACTTCTCTGTACTGCTGTTTTCACATCGGTGTCTCGCCCACAGACACGGTGTCTCAGCTGGTTCCTGATGCAGACTCGCCTCTGCACGATCGCGTGCAGCAGTACCGGCAGCTACTGGATGAGCTGCCCATGGACGCTTACACACACGGCTGCATCCTCCATCCAGAGCTCACCACCGACTCTATGATCCCAAAGTACGCCACCGCAGAAATACGTAGTAAGTGAAGCCAGCTCGCCGTGTTGTGGAGGCGTGACTGTTTATCATTCTGCATTAATTATATTAATTATAATATACCATAATACATGCACCAGCTGCAACATTAAAGTGATGTAAACATTAATGCATCAATAATTATAATAGTAATATAATATATTCTTCTGCATAATGAGTAGTTTTACTTTTGGTACATTACTATTTTTATTTTTATTTATTTTATTATTATTATTTATTATTAATTGTTATTATTATTATGCTAATACTTTTACTTTGAATGCAGGGTTTCCACACTGTGGTATTTAACTTTCAGTTAAACATTTATTTGTAGAATTAATTGAGTGTAGATTATATATACTTTTATTATATTATATTATATATTATATATTATATATTATATATTATATATTATATATTATATATTATATATTATATATTATATATATATATTATATTTATATATTTATTTATTATTTATTTACTTTTATACTTTTATTATATTATATTATATATTATATATTATATATATATTATATATATATATATATATATATATATTATATTTATATATATATTTATTATTTATTTACTTTTATACTTTTATTATAGACAAATAGATGCAAAATTTTGTTTTTGCCCCATTTTCCGTGCGTATCCTATTTTTGATACGTAACACAAATATAATTCAGTGTTTTGAGCTCATTATTTTGAACATTTACAAGCATTACAAACATTCTGAATGCAAAGCGATTCATCTTCCTTTGACACGTTTATGTGCACGCTGTGATAACTGATTCATTTCACTCTACTCGATACAAAACCCCCTTAATGTAGCACATTGTAGTGATGACAGCTGATATCAGGCCTCTGTGCTGCTCATTCAATCCGGTAATTGGACTCGCCATGTAAATCAAATCAAATGAGCCGGACTAGATGAAATTCTGCAGCAGAATTAATTATCCAGTGAAACTCGAGCTGTCTGTGATAAAATCCACCTGGTAGAGTATCTGATGGGACGTCCCATTGATGTCTGTGTGTGTTATATCACTTGTGTTTGTTTCACATTAAATCATTTGTTCACGCTAGTATTAATAACAATCTTCTCAGAGTCAGATTTTAATCTTCTTTCTTCTTCTTCTTCTTCTTCTTCTTCTTCTTCTTCTTCTTCTTCTTCTTCTTCTTCTTCTTCTTCTTCTTCTTCTTCTTATTATTATTATTATTATTATTATTATTATTATTATTATTATTATTATTATTATTATTTTAGGGAACCCAGGTCTATAATGACCCCACTCCTTCACTCAGGGGACTTCAGGTCCCAATAGCCAGAAACAATGAGTACAAAAAGTCCTTTGTGCCCTCTGCTGAGGCCGTCCTAATGAGAGACGTATTAACATAACCTCCCTCACACACACACACACACACACACACACACACACACACACACACACACACACACACACACACACACACACACACACACACAGTCCATGAGCACTGCTGCGGTTGAAAATGTAATTTTATGTGTTTTAGAAAAATGTCCATTTCATGTCTTTATCATGGACAATAAAATTTATTTTACCTCATTTCATTCAGTAGATTGAACTGAACTGTGTGTGTGTGTGTGTGTGTGTGTGTGTGTGTGTGTGTGTGTGTGTGTGTGTGTGTGTGTGTGTTCAGGACACTTGGCCAACGCTGCGACGGAGCTGATGAAGTTGGACCATGAGGAGCCACAGCTGACAGAACCGTACCTGTCCAAGCAGAAGAAGCTCATGGTGAGTTTCACGTGTTCGATAATGTGATTTAAAAAGCGTTCATTTATTAATGAATCCCTTTGAAACGGAATATTTTACCTTAAATTTCCAATAATTGGTGCTCTAATGATGCTTAGTTCAAAGTTGAATTGAGATTTAAGGTAAAAAATAAATATATTACTAATAATTTGTAATAATTAAGGGATTAGTTAAGGGAATAGATTCACAGTTTAAGGCGTCAAACTCCTTAAAATGTAACAAATAATACAAAACCATGTCATACGTTATTTATATATTTATTTGTATTTTAATTTGCGTTGAAATTCTCTGAATTTTAAGGAGGTTTACAGAAACCCCATTTAAAAACAATATAATTTTAATTAAATTGTCTTTTTAAATTAGAAATTAAAGGGTACCTATAATAATATTCATAAAAATAAAATAAAAAACTTAATATTGAAGTCCAATAATTTAACCCAAACCAGGTTACCAGCTTTACAGGAGCACATACATATAAAGAAGAAGGTATGATATTTACAGCATTAATATTTCGTAGTACACAAAGTCAACACAAGTCACACTTTTGTTTATAATATATAATAATTACATTTCCAAATCTGTAGCTGAAGGACATTTCATCACTACAGCCTTCAGTTTCCACTCATTACACAACTAAACAGCAGGAAAAGGGAAACGTCTGTAACACTTAACCTTTCACCTAAATGCAGTTTATATTCCCAAAGACAATATCAAGGCTTACTGAAACAGCTGTTTCTCCACTGTTACATGAATGTGAGGTTGTGAATGGACCAGGCAGAGATGAGTGTGTCGTGCCAACAGGAATGTCAGCGTGTTGAGTCGACTGAAATCTCTCATTAGACGGATGAGAACCTGAGTTTCACTCGTGTTCCCTCAGGATGAGCCGGAGCTGAATGAATGCATGAAATGAAAGGAGAGGAAATTTCAAACTAATGCGCAGGAATGAATAAGTGAACGAATGAATTGTGAGTCTTGGCATGTGTCTGTGGCAGTCTGACAGGAAGGAAGGTCCTCCTTGTTAATATCTGTCTGGTACGAGCACTTGACTGTAATGAATAGAAACACGGCAGGATTGTTAAGAGACTGCACGATGGAAAGCCTGATCCGTCACTAATGACACAGTTATTCCAAATGCAATTAATGTGGTCAACAAACGGCCGTTAACTTAAACATGAGAGGCGAGGCTGAACACCTACGGGTGTACATGTAGTGACATAGCTTTGTTCTGTTCTGTGTTTATATTCTCCTGGGGGAGAGCCTTTCGTCAGGCCTCAGGTCTGTCTCACTGTGTTTGTGCTTGACTTGCTTTTCTGCACACTTTCCACACGTCTTCAGGGGGAGCTCGATAATGCGTAATGTCAGGAGTCAGCAAAATTATATTTCTTCAACCCAACACCATGTGTGTAGTTGTTTAAGGCAAGATGGTGTCTTTTTAAATGTTCATGTGGTCCCACTTTTCTTAAAGCGAGTGGAGAGAAATGCAGTTTGTGTTTAACGCGCGTGCTGAGTCGTTTCTTGGGATTAAAGTTTTTTTTAATGATTGCCAGGCAAAAATCTTGGACCACGATAATGTGAACTCCCTGAAGAAAATTCTGGGGGAGTTAGCCATGGTTCTAGATCAAGTGGAGGCGGAGCTGGAGAAAAGAAAACTAGAGTATCAAGGTAAGTGTTTACGACTCGGACACAACAACAACTGGAAACGCTCACTAGGAGGAAACTCTCAGATAAGCACACTTCATGGCTCGCTGGTACAGGCGTAGGCTCTTACATGGATATGACCAGACGAACTGGCACAAGACAAGGGGAGACAGGACAATATATACAAGAGGTGAGTAGGAACAGGTGGAAACAATCAGGGGCGGGGCAGACGCTGACAGGAAACCACACACAGACAGGAAGTAAACACAAGCACAAGGGAGGTGAACTCTACAAAATAAAACAGGAACACAAAGTCATGACAGTAAGTCCGAATCATCTTCATAATGGCACCAAAACAAGTCCCAGATGTTTTAAAATGTATTTTCCTTTCCCTTGCAGGTCAAAAGTGTGAGCTGTGGCTATGTGGACCTGAATTTACACTAGCTGACGTCTGGCTCGGAGCCTTGTTGCACAGGCTCAAGTTCTTGGGACTTTCTAAGAAATACTGGGAGGACGGCAGCCGACCCAACCTGCAGTCCTTTTTTGTGCGTGTGCAAAAACGCTACGCTTTCCGCAAGGTCTTGGGCGACATCCACACGACCCTTCTGTCGGCGGTCCTACCCAACGCCTTCCGGATGGTAAAAAAGAAGCCACCGTCCTTCTTCGGGGCCTCTTTTCTCATGGGCTCGCTGGGAGGGATGGGCTACTTTGCCTACTGGTATTTAAAAAAGAAATACATGTAGTAGACGCCCTCTTGTTGTGTTAAATGTCTGTGTATTTGTGTGAAGTTTCAACTTTTCTGTAATGTTTTATGACTGCAGGAAAACATATTGAATCTATATAGAGAACACTATTACTTACCTGGGTGAACAAAGAATATTAAAACATTCCATCATAAGAAATTCTTGACGGCACATTTTCTGGTAATCAAGGCCTTCATCGAGTTTCATTTCTGGGCAACTTGCGGCCGGCAAGTCCTCGTTTGACTTTTGTTGGAGGCATGCATCGGGTCTTCTTATACTGCAAACTTAAAGAAGAAACCCAGACGAAATGTTAAACACAGTAACACCAACCGGGGTTAACTGACCTTCGCATGCCACTATTATAGTCATTACTCATTCCTGCTCTTCACTCCGACGTCAGCCTGAGGTTAAGCCAGGGAAACCGCAGGAACACGTCACATGACAAACTTTCTGATAAGTGCTGTGCTGCCAGAAACTGCCAGAAGAAATGAGGAAAGGATGGAGGCAAACTTTTTAGGGAATAGTTTGACATTTTGGGTAACTATTTACTTTCTCACCGAGGCGTTGATGTTTAGATCAACACCACTCTCATATCTGTCGGTTAAATATGAAGCTAAAGTCAGGTTAGCTTAGCATTAAGACTTGAAACAAGGGCTTACAGCGAAAAGTAGCCATGACCCTGCTCTGTTTGTAAAACATATTATACATTATAATATATGGAAATATAAAATCTTGGAAAGACATGAATATATACCAATATAACTGAATATATATTATGTTTTTTGTGGATCATATGTGAGCAGAATTCAATTAAAAATGTTCCCTCATCTCATATATATATATATATGCCGGGGGGGGGGGGGGGGGGGTGTGTCAATGCACAAATCTGGGGAAAGCTGCAAAAACATTTCTGCTGCATTGAAGGTTCCCAAGAGCACAACGACCTTCATATAATTCTGTTAGAAACAACCAGGACACTTTCTAGAACTGGCTGCCAGGTCAAAGTGAGCTATCTGTGGAGAAGGAAGGGTCCTTTGTAGGAGAAGTGAGCAAGCCTGAGATGATCAGGAGAAATGGAAGCCCCCTGAGCTAAACGTCAAGTGTCAAAATCCTGTTTGTCCTTAGTCATTATGGGGTTTTAAGTGTTGATTGATGAGGGAAAAAAGCATTTAAATACTGAAGCATAAGGCTGCAACATGGCAAAAAGGGAGAAAAGTGAAGGGGTCGGAATATCAAGAACAATCGGATGCTTTGTGCTGCGATTCGAATGGAATAGTAGAACATGGCGGGCACACGATGGGACTAGCTGTTGGCCCTTTGTCTTTATGCTAAGCTAAACTAACAAGCTGCTGCTGCATCAAATTTAACAAAAGACATGAACGTATCTTCTCATGTAACTCTTGGCAAGAATGTGAATTGAGTGCATTTCCCAAAATGTCGAACTTTTCTTTTTTTTAACTGTACACCATACACACGATAAAAGCTCTCAGTCAGTTTGTTTCGTGCACCACAGATCACACAGCACACACTGGTCCACTGTCACCATCTGTCGCTGAGCGGTTCAGATGTTACACAACTTGAGTGTTTGAAAAGTTACACTTTGGCTGAACTGGTAGTAAAATTGTAAATTCTGCATCTTTGGCACAATAGTGTTGCATTAGGTTTAGGATGTATATTTCATTTGCATGGGTACTTTCTTATCGTGTAAGCGTTTCGTGATGGATGGACACTGCCCAGAGGCAGAATTTATGATCACTACCGAACATCTAAACCACATATTAAATGTTCTCTTGCTAGTTGTAACCTCTGAAGCACCTGCACTGTACAACATGTTGGAGATGGTCCCTCAGCAATATTGAGCAAAGAAAAAACAACTGGATTGTTCTGGTGTTTGTCGCGGACTCCTCCTGACAGATGCAAGATTGTTTTTACAGATAGATATTTTTAATTATACATTGTCTCGATTATTTTACCGTGCTGAATTTTTAATGAGCTCAAAGGTTAAATAAAGGGAACAGGGGAGGAAAAGCTGACTCATCCGAGTATGACGAGGAAAAATGTCTCCAGGTCCCCCCCCCCCCCCTCCCCGGCTAGCCTTGCCAGCTGTCTCGTTGTTTGTTGATGCAGTGTACTTTTCTCCACACTCAGTTCACCCTTAATGGGAGCCTTTCTGCTTTTCTCATAGTCAGTCCTCCGGGGTTTACTGTGTTATAATTCTGCTCCTGAACCCAGCACTCTTTAGGTTTAACTCATTAAGTGAGGTACTGGCTACAGTTGTAAGCTGCTTTTACTTTTATGGCTGGTTTATACAGACTTTTTGGCAGTAAGGACGCACAGTACAGTGTGTCTTTCTGTTCAGCTCAAGCCTTGGATAATGAAGGTGATTTATTGTTTCAGTTAGGATGCTCCCCGTTTTCTCTCGCTACAGAAACTCGTCTCTGCAGGTGGCGATTAGCAGCACGCTGCAGCAGAAAACCAACCAAAGACGTGCAATCAATGCTCCTTTAATAGCAGCATCTCCTTGCTGTGTGACGTCGGATAATACATCGAATTATCTAAAAGGGGGAGAAGCTGTAGTTTCTTTTGTACAGTTCCATGTTTGATATGGAGGGTGTAGTATAGCCATATAGATGCAACTGTTTGGAAAGACGTGCATTAAAAGGGAACAGGGGGGCTATTTGGTTTCAAACTGTTCTTGCATGAGCAGCAGTGATGCAAATGGCACAAAAGGAGGAGATTGAAAAATATATATCTGAATTTTTGAAGTAAGCAAGAGGACACGAGAGTGTAAAGTACCATTTCCTGTTGCGACTCAATCATAAAGCTTACCCGTTATTTGTGTTGACTTTTTGATGCTCAAACATTCACTTATTTTGTTAAGTTGACAAAGCAGCAGGTGACGTCAAGAAACTTCTTAACCAGCCAAACATTGTGAACGCTTTGTGGGGTTTCTGCGAGCACAGCTGTTACGACGCCACTGCTTCTTCTTCTGACATCATGCTGCCTGGGGGGCTGGATCTGTACTTCTTTGAACACACACAAAGAGTTCAAGTCGAGAAATCCTAGTTGTGATTTGTGGTCATTATTTCACTATAGTATTTTTTTATTTTTTACTTTTTATTTTTTATATTTCTATATATGCATTTATTTATGGTGCTTTTTATGATGTTTGTTCATAAGCCTTAATTTATTCAGTTGCCATCAAATAAATAATGAAAATGGAAATACACTGGTTTTTATTTCACCACGTCCCCTCACTGAAGAGCTTGTTAGTGTTTGAGACATCACTAAAGATGCACACATCAATGCTTCAAAACAGTTATTTGCTTGTGACAAACTAGCATTCTAAAAAAAACTGATTTACATGTTGGTAAATTCCCCCTTACAGGATAAGGCTGGGGTTAATCTCGGTCATTTTTATCGTCAACAAATCCCATGAAGACCAAAACCAGACTCAAATCTTTTAATCTTTTACAAGTTTCCTCTGTGGCACGCAAACTCGAGACTACTTTGGTCTTTTCATGGTGTTGTTGACAACAAAAACAATAAACTGAAACAATTAGTTCAGTAATCGATAAATCTAACAGAAAATTAATCTGCAACTGTTTTGATAATCAAATCATTTGTTGATTTTTTTAAAATTTAAAACACCAAACACTTTACACTTGTGAGGATTTGGTGCTTTTCTTTGTCCTGTGATTGTAAATTGAATGTTTTGGGGTTTGAACAATTTATTGGACAAAACACGACTTAGATATTTCCAGCCATAACCTTTAAAGCATTACAAGCTATGTATGATGAGACATTAAACATATCTTTACACCTGCTATTCAAACTTTACATAGTGTTGACAGTCACAGTGACCCCAAAACATATGTGACAGCTCATTTAAAATCAATAAATCATCCAGGCCCACTGCAGTGACAGTGTCTGATCTGACTTTGTGCTGAAGGTAGTTTCCTGTAAAAACAATGTATAGCTTCTTACACTGGTCTGCAAAACATACACATCATTAGTGCTATACAACTGGAGCTGTAAACATTCTCAAGTGTTCTCACTCAGACATCTAACTATAAATACTCAGTCATGAGTAAAACATTATAAGGCAACAAACTGGGGGACAAGCGCTGGAGTAGCATGCGAGCCTCAGAGGCGGACGCTGAGCAGCAGAGCAGCAGAGCAGCGTCTTGCTCAGATTACAAGTCATTTTGGGAACAGCAGCTGCCAAACTCCATCCTGTACAAAACAACCGTTCTGTGCGGAGGGAATAACTTAAAAATAGCTTTAAATGGAATGGCCAGCTTGGACCTGGAGACAGATAACATTAACTGTAATGTGTTGTTTAGAGGATGGCTGCAATATTAGTGAAGATGATGTACAGGAAAATATGACAGCAGCTTAAGCGTGTTGCTTCTGCTCTTTTGGGTGGCGCTGAGGAGGGAGGCCTGGGGACAAAGGTTTTAGATACCAAACACGATACGTCAGATACCACCCTAACAGGCCACATAAGGTCCCTAGCAACTTGTGAGACGGGTCATGGAAGTAAACAGAAGTGCAGGCAAACATCCACACCCAAACGATCACTATCAGATTCAAGGCCACATACAGCAGGTTGAGGACCATCCTGGGTAGTGCGGAAAGATTGGCTGTTTTCAGGGAGGCCATCGGTGCAGTTTCCTCCACGATGAAGAGAGCAGAGTAGGCGAGGATGAAGGAATGTCCTGAGATGTCGTAGCCGTGCCAGTGGAAGCCGGCCCGCCTGCAGCTGACTTTGGATGCGAGCTCCTTGTTGATAACATCCATGGTGTCGGTTTCAAAACACGAGCCGGTCGCGTCCTCGATGTAGAAGAAGGTCTCGGTGCAGACGTACCAAACAGCTGTTGCCACCGCCAGAGACAGCAGCCGCCGGCAGAGGAAGGTAACGCTCCTGCTGAAGGAGGAGTTGGAGAGGAGGAGGAAAGGGGTCAGCAGCAGCAATGTCCACCCCCAGGACACTTTGACAAAATACCTGCAAGAGGAAAAGAGAATTCACATTAGCACTTAGCTAATAGCACTCATTATTAGCATTGTAAAAGGGATAATGTATTATTTATACTGTACAGTTAACTAATCTCACTTTAAAACCTAAAATATATGTATACATTTATAATCCCTGTTTACATTACGGTTTATTAACTTAGCAATCAATGTCTACCACAAATATATATCTTTATATGTTATACTTTAACCCTATATGACTTAACATTATTACCATAATGTGCATGATTGTTTTAATAGTCTCTCACTTTGAACCCCAAAGTATACAGAAATAATGAACTAATATTTCTTTCATGTTAAGCATTTGCTTTCTTTGTGTTCATCTTTTGGCGATTTAACTGTTTAATTTGAATTCTTTTGAATAAATGGAGCCATTCATCAGCAAATAGCTGCTAATCCAGTTTACCCTTTGACCCATATTACTTCAGCGTTGGTAACGTCCTTACAACACAGTGTGACGAAACAAGATGACTGTACTTTCACCACGTGTCTGCTCACCAGGTCACCGTACAGTCAGCGCCAGGTGAGCTTAAATTCATATTTCAGTTAGCTAACCATCAGCTAGCATAACAACACATTAGCTGTACTCACACATTCAGGGCGTTTCTGGTGCTGCTGAAATATGTCTGCGGGACGAGCTCCAGCTCTTTCAGAATCGATCCCACGACCGAAATGAGTAAAAATATCCAGTGGAAGTTTTGTCGGACGGACGGTATCCTCCAGAGAGTCACCAAGTTGTCCACAATGACATCCACCGCCGCCATGTTGAACAACTGACAAGAGGAGACACTCTGACGTCACATCGGTTTAACCAATCAGGCTTTCGGCCGGGTGTTCTTCTTCTCTCCGTTTTTAATGGCACCGCTGAATTCAGGTGCATACCGCCACCTACCGTACAGACTAGTGAATCACCTGATACCAAATCACACTGAGCAGTTGTTTTGTGGCTATGAGTTTATTATATTTTGATAGATATATAAACAGAGGTGGAAGAAGTACTCAGATACTTTACTTAAGTATAATTAGCAATACCACAGTTCAAAATGTTGTAAAAAGTATTCATTATACAGAATGGTCCATTTAAGAATAATGTATATTACATTATTGGATTATTAATATTGCTGCATTAATGTTTGTGCACTTTAATTTTATTTATTGTAGGCTAAAGTATTCAGTCTATCTATTTATTGAATAAAATGTAAATACAATCAAAAACAAGAGCAAGTACATTTAAGGTAAAAAAGGAAAGAAGTCTTGAAGTCATATAAAGAAATAACCAATCGAGTTATTTAGACAATAGCCTGATGTGTAAAAAACACGTCTCCCAATTCCTTTATAAATTTTACTTGAGTATTTTCATTTCATATTACTTCTACTTCTACTCCAGTGTGGAACTGCTACTTTTACTTAAGTGAAGCATCTGAATATCCTACTTCATCCAACACTGAAGAAAATAGATTTACTACCGTTGTAACATGTCGTACATTACATTATCGTTTATCTGAAGTATTGTTTCCCAGAGATACAAAGCTGAATGTGTATTTCCTTCCACAGCAACTGTTAGGCAGCACAAATGTTGGGACAAAGTCAGAGAAAGTAAAACAATATCATCCTTAATTAAAGATAATTATTCCAAGGTGTGGAAGGATGGTCGTATCCATAATCACAAAATCTGATTTCCGTACTCCCAACAAAAATAAAAAAGAGTCAAATCACTTCTAACTCACACATCATTTATTGACTGCTTTAAAATAACAGACTACAATTAGAAAAATGACCTGAGATAAAATAAAATACAACATCGTTCAGAAACATTGTTTGAAATATTTGAAAGTATGAGAGACTCGAGAGAGACAGACAGACAGACAGACACACACACACACACAGACAGACAGACAGACAGACAGACACTCCTTTCTTGCTCTGGGTCATGTTTGCTCAGACGGAGCCTTGTAGTGTTGCATGTGGATGTAAGTCTGGGGGTCAATAAGTCCGGTTTTATGGCACAAGCTGACCTTAATGCAAGAGGTCACCACAATGCAACCACAGTCACAGACACAATGTAAGCAGAATGAAATGTTTTGATGTTGCAAATATTTGGGGTTCTAGCTGAATAACAGACTCGCTTTTAAGACCCGGACAAGAAAACTAAGAGTCATAATTGGATTAAAACAAATATTCCTGTTTCTCTTCTGCTGGACAGAAGACTGTTGTTCAATCTATAATTATGTTTGTATGTTGATGCTGTATATGTGCATGTCTCTGGTGCACTGTGCTTATAGGTGGATTATGAGACAGCTGGCCCCTGGGCACAGACATGTAAAAGGCCTCACATCTCAAGTCCCACATAGGCCCACTTCATAGTTTTTTAGCCTCCTTTGTTGTTGTTTTGTGTCTCTTTGTAATTGTTTTGTTTTTTTGTAGTTGGTTTGTGTCTCTTTGTGGCTGCGACAAAGATATCTTGATCTTAACTGCTTTAATAAAGGATTACCTAAAACCTAAAAAAATTAAATACAATGCATAAATGTTCACTGGCTGTGAACTCTCCAACTAATAGGTCTAGCGACTGTTTAAGTTGATGGCGAGGAGACTTAGCCTAGTGTCTACTGCCTGTATACAAACGTCTATCCCGCTTGCACCAATAATCCCGCTGAACTGAATAGCGTTGTGAATTCAGTGGCTATTACCTGTCACGCTTGTCTGACAGCTCTCCTCTATGATCTGTGCACTTGATATCGACTAGGTTTGATTAGTAGGCAGGAATTGACCAGAGGAATCTATTGGCTAGAGAAAAACATTAACAGAACCTTTAAGATATTAATTGTTCCAAACCCTTTTATATACCTCATAAACATATGTCCACAATTCTAGGTTTAAATCAAAAGATTAATTTTATTTTAAGTACAGTCTATAGTCTATACAGTCTGTATGTAAAATTATTATCAAAATTGATTAACTGTAATATAAGTCCCTAACACCTAACTGCTGTAGCTATTTGATCTACTCATCGGTTGGAGGAGAGAGAGAGGTCGGATCGCTGGCCGTGCAATCCTATCCTCTCCGCCGTCCGACGGCCTCCGGGTCGCTCCTGATTTTGTCAAAAGTTCTTGAAGTCAGTCCGTGTCAGTCGTCCATAGGCAGAGTGAGTATAGAAAACTCTGAAATTCAAATGGGTGTTTCCAAGCTTTGGTCAATGGTTAATCCTGTTCCACGCTTCATTTGGCAATTTGGATAATACTTTCAGAGTCCTCTTGATGGTCCTCACATCCCTCATCTCTTATGAAGTCGCAAAGGATAACCTCGATTTTGGATTAAACTTTTCTTTTTAAAGCAGTGGGTGGCTCATCGCACTTAGTGTGTGCTTTGTAGTTCTCTCTGTTGTAGTCCTCCGTTGTGTGTGTGTGTGTGTGTGTGTTTTGTAGCTCTTGACTTGGACACATTCATACTTCTCCTTTTTCTCCTTTTTCTCCTCATACTTCTCCTTTTTAGCTGTACTTCCTGTCCATGTTGAACCCCTCCTTAATTACACACTCTTGAGTCAGCAAAAGAGCATTCTAGTACATTCTACAACATAGTTTTATCTTTCATTAGTAAGTTACACACTAATACACTCGTTAATACACCTTAAGTAATTTACACAAATTGCGCATATTATACTTTATAGAATTGAGTCTCTGTGTTTGGCCTTTGGTTATATACTTTATCTTCCAATACATAGGATGGAAAGGCTGAGAGATGAAAAGGCCTACTGATTCTCAACCTACTTGACCCCCGCCTTCTTGAGATCAGTCCCGTCTTTTATCCTAGAAATCCCCTGCCTCCCAGCTGTCAACCGTAATGTAGAGAACATCTGCTTCCGGGGAAGCTGGTGTAACTGGTGAATATCGCAGTCGTCCCGGTGAAATCGTCATGGGATTGGAGACTTCGGAGGTTGTCTCAGGCAAATGATAAATGTCATCTTCGACTACTACCTCCGTTGTAGGTAGATCTGGTGTGGGAGACCCTCTCCCAGGTGCCTCTTCCATAGACAAGACGTCTGGTGAAGGCTCATCTACTGAGGGTGCCGTCGCAGGGGACTCAGGCCGTGAAGCGGTAAGAGAGTCTGGTTCCGGGCATACACAGGCGAGCTGATCATCGAATAATGTCTATCGTAATGTCGTCTAAGTCCATCCAGACCGGTGGAGAGGGTTGCTCGATGACTGCTGGTGCAGGCGTGAGCGGGGTGACTTGCATGACTTCCCCGACTAACGAGTCCCAGTACCAGTTTTGCCCCTCCGTCTGTGTAGAAGCATCATGTATGGGTATCTTGACTGGCGGCAAACTGGGGCCGATGGCAATGAACCTGCCGAGTCTTATCACGGTATTCCCATACTTTGGCATAGATCGGGCAATAGATCCCTTTGGTATGACGGCGGATAGCTGGGAACACGGTTACAGGGATGGAAGTAAAGACGACGTGGTGGTAATACAGAGTCTCAATCATTGATTCTTTTATAATAGCAGTTTTAAGCAAAAGCAAGCAGAAATCAGAACATCCATGTGATCTGTTATTGGGCGTGCCTCTAAGCCAGACTGCTCAACCATGGATAGGTCAACGGGAGCCGTGGGGTTAATCCAGCGGTCGTCATTAGCCTATACCTTGGAAACATAGTGACATGGGTCATAAACCAGGCAATGAGAATCATGGCATCAACTTCACCTATACAGAATAGCACTGGAAACGCTCCCCAGCCCAGGCCCCATTCAACAATGGCGCCGAGCTTGAGGAGCCAACGCCCTCTTCCCCTTTCTTGTAGTTTCAATGTCAGGGTTGCGTAATATGCCAACGGGGCGATGGTAATTGCTGCTACGAAGATGACGTTCAGATACCTTAGGGGATCATAGAATATGGTGGCGGTGTCTAGGGTCATCCAGATTAGGATGGCTGTACCCTGGCAATATCCTATGCTAGAACAGTCTATTTCATAATGGCCCAGAAGGTAGGTTATGAACATTGACTCTGCAAGGTCTCGTCGGCCGAATAGTATGCCGTTAAGGATGACCCTGGTGCCTCCTTGTATCAGTGCCAGTATTCTTAGTGGCTGGCAGCAAGACCATCGTCCGGTGCAGCAGTAAATAAACCAGACAAAAAGAGACTGAGGAACACTGTACTCACTGTGTAGATGACGGTATCTGGATTAGGTAGATCGGTGGTAATATTAGCCATGATTCAAGAGATTGCTTGGTGATTCTTGGTGGTGGTCTTGTCTGGTCGAGATCCGGAAGAGAACTGGCTGAGGCTGCTCTGCGCTTCTAAATTTATAGGCAAGTATGCCCCTTCCTTTCCGGGAGAGGGGCACCTTGTCTTCATCCGCTGTCGGGTACTTCCGTTTTTGACAGGGGCAAAAGGCGGCCCTGACTCCTCCCTTGAGAACCAGCCAACCAACTACTGACACGATGATCAGGCCAACAATTGTCAGCGCATATGGCTAGAGTTGAGCGAAGAAGTTAGACAACCATCCACCCAGCATGGCAAATCCCCACCAAGTGGATCCATTATCTCTAGTGTGGCCCTCTTTCCAGGCCTGCAGAACACCTTTAATTGTCAGATTCTTCTTCATCTCATCATAGTCATAGCGCCATATTCCCCATGCGCTCAGTTGAGTCTGCCAGAGTGGACAGCGCGGGGAAGCGCCGTTACTCACATATTCAGTGTTGTTCAAGTCCTGGAAGGCGAGCTGGATCACACAGGCGTCAATCTTGTCAAACTCTCCTTGGGGGACAGACATAAGGTCCTCTGGTGTAGGCAATTTCTTAACATACATTTCTGATTGAAACAGTCCTTTGAGGCCTTCTCCCGTCCGGGCATAGTCGTCTTGGAAGGCACCGATAAAGTTCCTCACTGGTGTTATCCATATCCACGGTAGAGTGTCGTTCAGCCAACTCTCATGTCCTGCTCTCAACATATCGTTGTACACCCCCTTCATGGACTGGAACACACTACTTTTCGCGGGGGTTATCACTAGATATTGTTAGGACTTGCATTCTTTATGCATGTTCCAAAAACAGTGGTTCAAATGTTTCAGTTTATTGTTTATGCATTGTCTCACCAGTTCTTTGCTGCGATTGGCATGGTGGGAACTTTTGGGTTGGAAGTTCGGGTCCGCTCCAATACTTCCTTTTCTTCTGACAGGAAACATCTTTTAGCATAATCCAATTTCTTCAGGGCTCTGCCTGCCTAGAGGCCCAAGGTAATTTTTTTGAAGGTCACCACACCGTTGTATACAGTGGCCAGTCTGATATAGGGTGGAAGGTTTGGTTCGTTACTGGCCATCTTTGGTTCCTGGTTCTTCTCTAGTCTGGTACTGGTTTAAGATGCTCCACTCCTTGGATTCCCTTGGTCTTCAATAATCTTTTTATGGTCGAGTCTGCAACCCACTGCCCTCTCTGACCTCCGTTGTATTGTCCACAAACGGCACAATCTTTGAGGACCCGGCGTATTTGACTTTGGGCAATCCAGAGTTGCTGCTTCTCCAGTTCCTTTCTAGTGGGTAGTGTGCATGGCCCGGCGCGTCGTGTACGGCTTGTACTACTTCCATTACTTCCGCTATTGATTTTTCTGGGACCACCCTTCCTTTGGGTGTTTCATCCCACTCCTCGATACCGACAAAGACAATACTTTCTCTGTTGCACAAAACGGCCCACTTCATCGTTTCCCTGCCAATGTGCTCCCTCTTAATAATCCCGCTGAACTGAATAGCGTTGTGAAATCAGTGGCTATTACCAGTCACGCTTGTCTGAAAGCTCTCCTCTATGATTTGTGCACTTGATATCAACTAGGTTTGATTAGTAGTCAGGAATTGACCACAGGAATCTATTGGCTAGAGAAATCCATTAACAGAACCTTTAAGATATTAATTGCTCAAAACCCTTTTAAATACCTCATAAAAATACAAATTCTCAATGTCCACAATTCTAGGTTTAAAAGATTCATTTTATTTATATATACATTCAAACAACATGTACAATTCTTATCAAAATTGATTAACTATAATTAACTATAATATAAGTCCCTAACACCTAACTGCAGTAGCTATTTGATCTAATCATCGGTTGGAGGAGAGAGAGAGGTCGGATCGCTGGCCGTAAAATCCTATCCTCGCCACCGGCCGCCGGCCTTCGGGCTGCTCCCAACTTTGTCAAAAGTTCTTGAAGTCAGTCCGTGTCAGTCGTCCATAGGCAGAGTGAGTATAGAAAACTCTGAAATTCGAATTGGTGTTTCCAAGCTGTTTGGTCAATGGTTAATCCTGTTCCACGCTTCATTTGGCAACTTGGATAATACTTTCAGAGTCCTCTCGATGGTGAAGTCCTCACATTCCTCGTCTCTTATGAAGTCGCAAAGGATAACCTCGATTTTGGATTAAACTTTTCTTTTTAAAGCAGTGGGTGGCTCATCGCACTTAGTGTGTGTGTGCTATGTAGTTCTCTCTGTTGTAGTCCTCCGTTGTGTGTGTGTGTGTGTGTGTGTGTGTGTTTTGTAGCTCTTGACTTGGACACATTCATACTTCTCCTTTTTCTCCTCATACTTCTCCTTTTTAGCTGTACTTCCTGTCCATGTTGAACCCCTCCTCCACTCTTGAGTCAGCAAAAGAGCATTCGAGTACATTCTACAACATAGTTTAACTTTCATTAGTAAGTTACACACTAATACACTCGTTAATACACCTTAAGTAATTTACACACATTGCGCATATTATACTTTATGCACAGTGTCTACATTCTATATTTTGTCCCTTCTGTCTATATTTTGTATATAATGTTAATTTTTATATTTTTGTATATATTTGATGATTAGCGCCTACATACCACAGCAAATTCCTTGTAGGTGCAAACTTACTTGGCAATAAAAAAGATTCTGATTCTGATTCTGATAGAATTGAGTCTCTGTGTTTGGCCTTTGGTTATATACTTTATCTTCCAATACATAGGGTGGAAAGGCTGAGAGATGAAAAGGCCTACGGATTCTCAACCTACTTGACAGTGTAAAATTCTAATTCATTGACTTTGCTGATGATGATGATGATGATGATGATGATGATGATGATGATGATGATGATGATGATGATGGCAAACTTGCTGAGTCATGTGATTGTACTGGAGGAAGATTCATCGTTTCCCTTATAGCATCTGCATGCAGGACAATGTTTGTCCTTGATGCACTCTGACTTGGCAAACAAGCCTCTCGTAGAAATGACATTTTCCAGGCACGCATGGTGTTTGGTTGATTATTCTTTGAGCATCGATGCCAGACCACAACCTCTGGCAGGACTTGAAAAATGCATCTAAAATGAGTTCTCACCGTAGGGATCGATTTCAAATGATTTCTGTGGATTATTTCTCTAAAGTCTGACAAGACAAAACATTTGATGCATACTAAAATATTGAAAATTCACAATTTGCCTCTACTGCTGCCAGGCTGCAGATATCCCCGATGTGAACATGCTAAATGCAAACACTGAAGGGACCCTCTTTGAGAATGAAAATCCCAAGCAAATATGAGAAAGGGGTCGACAAACTCTCTTGCAGACATCTTGGCTGGTTGATCAAAAGGCTGAGGCTTCGCCGTGCAGAGCGGAAAATGTTGCTGTGAATCATTAAAACAAACTCTTCTGACTGAGCTATGAGAATATTCTAACAGCCAGGAGGAGACGCTGCCCATTGACCGCACTGTTAACTGTCCACCTGCCTACTGCAATCACTGACTGGTTAGAACTGTTTATTATTTCTGTTGCAAAATGTATATGAACATCTTTAATGGGAGATAATGAGGAAACATAATTGAATTAATCAATTTTGACTTATTTTAGGGAAACATATGAATCCATGGTTTAAACTGCATCAATATCTTGTTTTTTTGCCATTCTGGGACAGTGCAACAACATTAATACACAGTTTTTATATATGGTTAAACAGAAAGCCCTTTCAGAGACACAAGGGCTGTAATTCAGGTGTAAGTGCTGCTCTGTTCACCCTGTGAGAGTCACCAGCTGCTGTACTGTTACTCAGGCAGCTGAAAGGCCCCGCTGACACCTGAAAAGCTGCAGCTCAGGGACCTTAAATACAATTGATACAAGGTTTGTTTTACGTTCTCTCTCGGGTAAATACAGGAGGCCACTGAGTTCTCATCTTCACCTTTCAGACACGACAAGGTCACGGGGAGCTTTTGGATGCGAGCGTCCTGCAGCGTCTCGAGCCAGACGGATGATGTCATGCTGCAGGGGTTGAGGGAGGGTTTTTTGGGAAAACTGTCTGGTCTGCTCTGACCGGGGAATCATCCTGTGCCAGATCTGGAAACTGCTTTGTGTTTCAGTCCTTTCAATACAGTAGAATAGAAAATTAAATGATTACAATTCTTCTGACTGTGTTCATTTAAAAACTCTCTGATTGAAAGTTAAAGAGTAATAACATGATTCAAATTGAATCCCAACTATGGGATGGCGTGTCATGAAATTGGGTACATACAGTATATACATACTGCAAAGAGTAAGAATCCTAGTAAATCTTTTAATCCTGACTTTTCCTGTATTTGCGTGAAATGTCTCTTCAACCATTCGATGGATTGCCATGAAATCTGTTTTGGATATTCATGCCCCCCTCAGGATGAATTGTAAAATGTTTCCCTTAAGCTTTAATCTCCATTATGTGTCCAAGACTTTTATTTTGACTTAAACTAATGGTGTCCCCGTCATTCTCAACTGAGATTCATGCTCAGTGAAAGGTTTACGCCAAAGTGCATTTTCTGTCCTTTCATTTGACTTTTTCCACTTTCCGTCGATGTCAGTGGGAAGCAGCTAACCCAGTGAGTAAATCTACTTCCTGGTTGCAGGGCTTGACCTTTTCCTTTCCTTCAGATTTTCATATCAACCAGCAGAAACTTTCCAAAAGGGCACTAACTCCTCAGTCGAACACACTGCACTCGCTCCACCATCTGTCATTCTGTCTGCACAGCTTCACCAATTTGATGGATCTATTTTATATTGCCTTTTAACATTTCTCCACTCTTTGATGTGCGCTGATAGAAATATTAACTATGTGACAGAACTGACATGCATGTGGCCACTGCTAAATTTAAATGTCTGATCCTACAAGTACAAGGGTTCACTTATGACTCTAAAGATCTCTGTTTCACTAAAACAAGCAGCTGAATCTTCTTAAAAACCCATAATAATACTAATATTAAAAAAATAATGCATGCTCTTAATATTAAAAACAATACAAACAAAGATAGAATACAGAAGCACTTTATGTTAACGGTCAGATGTGGACAGTGAGGTCATCCTTCAGGCAAACCGGTCCAGCTCAAAGACCCACAACTAAATGTGACCTCAGGTTTGAAGTGAACCTCGTTGTTGACCTTCTGTAGACCCTCATAACCCCTTTGATGGAGCCCTCTGTGCATTTCAGACCCAAAGTTACAAAGTCTGGCTGCATGTGTGGAAGTCTTCTTCAGAGAGCTTACCTGAGCGATCAGGTGACACACAACAACCCTTTTTTTGTATCACTTTACATTATCTGCAGTGTCTTAGTCTGATCATGTGACCTACACCAGCAGATTACATATTATACAGTAAACCCGCCTTACTGAGGACTTCTGATGGATCAACTGCATGCTTTCAGTTCAAACTTTTACATTTTAAAGGTTCAATGTGTAATTCCGAGCCACCTGCTCCAAATAAAAAGGGGGCAGTATTTCACCTGTACTACTGGGTTCATACAATCTAAATTCATCAAAATCAGTTATTAAAAAAGCCAACTTGTTGTCACTTCCTCCTGCTGTGCCATTCTCCATCGATCCACAAGATGCCCTCAGACTCTCCCACATGTCCCAGTCATCTGACCGCCCCGCCCACCCACTCACCTGTTTCCACTTTCCCTCATCAGCCTGTAGTACATAACTGGCCCATTTCCACTCATTCCCTGGCAGATTGTCAATGTTGCTTTGTGCTTTGCGTCCCTGAACCATGAAATCTGGAGCCTGTACCTCCCTGTAAGCTTTATCTTTTCAATAAATCCCTGAACTGTTCCTTCCTTGTTAACTGACATCTCCATCAGTCTCAGCTGTCTAATGATAGCATGCTAACAAACCTAGCTTCTGCATTGTGAGCATGTTAGCATGCTTCTGTTAGCATTTAGCTCAGGGCACTGCTGTTCCAACAGCCATGTTGCTGTAAGTGATGTTCACTGTTAAAGATACAGCACAATAAATGAACTACGTCACTACCTTTAGTGTGCTCAGCTCACACTTGATTTCTGGGCATTGCTTAATTTTTCAAACTTATCTTGGATTTCTTCTGATCGGGGAACTAAGAAGCACAATATATTTTACTCAGGCTCTTTAAATAATGTTTATTTGTTATGTAAAAATGTTTTTATTGGTGTATATTATCTCATTTTCATTCTTTCTTTCTTTTCTTCTTAAACCAGCTTTACGACCTGACAGCGATGTAGACGAGATGACGGTGAAGAATGCGAGTAAACGGCTGTTTGGCCTCTGGATACCTTCATGTCTGTGTTCGAATCGTACTTTTGAGTCATATTGATGTAAAAACTGGTGTTCATGATCTCATGTCGGGGAAAATGTTGTAGACTTTGTATTTGACGCTTGAAACCGCGTTAAACCAACATGCTTCAAGTTCCTCGCTCACAAACTGTGAACTGAAAAAGTCAAAGAGTTCATTTCATTCTGTGCTTTTCATAAATTGAGACATTTCTTATGGGTGAGCTTCGGTTGTTTAAGAACATATAATTTAGGGGCATGATAAATGATTGCAGTGGGTTTTCAAAAGGTGCCAGTTACACGACAGCAATCATTTCATAATGGCATCAGATTTCATTCGATGTTGTACCCTAGCTTTGATTTCATGTTCCAGTTGTTCTCTGTGTGTCTGAGCTCTGGTCTCAGTAATCTCTCTGACCCCAGTGTGCAGAGCCAGGTGGTGCAGTGTACCTTGGCAGTGTCCTCCGTCTCTTGTTAGAGTATATTGCACATGGCAGGGGATCTGTGGGCCCTTCCTGGAAGCAACAGCAGCTGGAGATGAACACTGGCTTCTTTTTGCTTAATATGCGTTCTTCTCAGTCCTTCCCCAAGGCGTGCTTATTCAAACATGTTTTATTGAAACGACACCAGGGAGGTCAGGAGTGAAGCCAAAACATGTGCTTTTGGAAGGAAGCCTCAAACTCTCAAATAAAGGGTTCCTTTAGCACTCATAAGCAGTAACTATATCTATTTGCACCTTAACTTATATTACTCAAATAGCACTGATATTGCACATACAGTTCTGTACATGTTTGCAGTGTATAATAAACAATGAAATAGGCAATAAAATAGAACAAATGATGTAAAAGTAGCAATAAATAAAGGAATAAAAAGGAAAAGATGTACAGTTACATAATAAAGGATACTTGAGGGATCATATTCATATTATTTACATATTTATTTTTGTTTTTTTCATTGTGCAAAACAATAATGATCAAACTTGCACAATAAAATATAATATATATAAAATGTGTCTTTATATATGCTGTACTAAACAATTAAAATGTCCTTTTCACTACATTATAAACACCATAAAGTAGTGTATCAATTAGTTATTAAACATATCAGACATGATGTTGAACCTCTTCTGTTCTGAAAGGTTGTAAGTGTCTCTGCAGTGGATAGAAAGCCGGAGACAGACTGTAAGTTTAGGAAAGAAAAAGAAGAGGAAACCTACAGGAGGGTTTTTTTGTGTGCACCCAGTTAAAACTCTCTGCCACACATGACGAACGGGCTTGTTTGCAAAGACTCGTGTTGCAGTGAGGATCTCTCTGCTCTGTGAAAGGATCCACTGATGAAGGTATGAGACTCGGCTTTCTCCTCTTTTTATGTAACACATGTGCTCGTGACACTATTTCTGATTGATTACACGCGTAACTGAAACACAAATGTTTGTGACTCCTCATGTTCTTTTGTATTTATCTTCAGGGTTCATTTGCAAAACCAGATAATCTGTTTTTATTTAATTTCCTAGATTGCATTTTTTTGTGCACTCCAATCTTTTGCATATGAATTCTTCAGTTCTGCAGCAAATCTTAAATTAATATCACGTTGGAATCTTTTTTCATTTTCACTGCAACTGTAAACAAATACTAAGTTAGTGAAACCTCCATTTTAACAAAACTCAACTACTAGTTTCCATGTTTTGCTTATGGATAGATAGATACTGTAAATATATAGATATATACTGTACATAGATACATATATATATATATAGATATATACTGTACATAGATACATATATATATATATAGATATATACTGTACATAGATACATATATATATAGATATATACTGTACATAGATACATATTATAGATACTATATATATATAGATATACTGTACATAGATACATATATATAGATAGATATATACTGTACATAGATACATAGATAGATAGATACTGTACATAGATACATAGATAGATATATAGATATATACTGTACATAGATAGATTATCACTTTTTTTTATCACCTGACTCTCAGCTCTACGAGTTTAAGCGTCTTTCAGCTCATTGTTTTGGTTTTATGAACCACAACTTTACTCTTTTGGTTCACTGTCAGCACTCTCATGATGATTCAGGTACTAAAGTCAAGGATCTGAGTGCTTCTTCCACGACTGCAGCACAAAGATCATTTTGCAAAGTGTAGGGATGATGAATAACACGCGACCATACAAATATATTTCTTTTGCAAGGTGAATGTCAGAGGACCCCAATCTTCCAAAAGAGTAGGGTGTAGAAGAGGTTTTAGGATTTTAGCAGGTGAAATGTAATACATTCATATTCCAAGATTTTTTAAATGAAGTTAATTAACCACCTGTTTTAATATTTTCCCATCGACACATATTGCATGTAATTATCACACGTGATCATGTTTTAAACGGGTCTCCTCCTCAGAGTCGTGCAGGGAGGCGGTGCAGCTGCAGCCTCCTCCTCCTCCTCAGGCCTCAGATGGGTGCTGCTTGTGCTCAGCTCTTGTTGGCTGCCACCCTGTGGATGATGCCTCACATGGGGACTTCTGCTGCTGCTGCTGCTGCTGCAGCTGCTGCCGTGCCGTCAAGCTCCACAGAGCCGCTCAACATGAGCCGAGCTGGAGCTGAGACACGCTCAGACTTCAGGTTGCTCACTGGAGCCGTGAGCAGGACGTAAACGAGCCATTTCATCCAGAGAGATCAACGCTCTGCTGGATTACCACAACAGAGTCCGCTCTCAGGTCTTCCCCCCTGCAGCTGATATGGAGTTCATGGTGAGGAAACACTGTGAATCAGAAATCAGTGGTGGGGTGTAACTAAGGACATTTACAAGTACTAAAGTACAGTTTTAAGTTGTGTTATTTCAGTTTCATGACCTCCTTGGTGTCTAACTGACCCCAAACTATAACAATGTAGCGTAACATCCCGTGCTTTCTCTGTTTGTGAGTACCTTTTTGCCGACTAAAGGGAATGTACTGTACATTTTTGTGCAGAGCTTATATCACCTATACAACGTGAAATATTTTATGTTTCGTGTCAGACCCCAAACAGGGAGGAAGTGCAGCCTCTCAAGTGAAACACTGAAACCACACCTGAGCCCACACATCTTAAAATATGTTCTTCATCTAAACAATCTCAGCTTTATACTACAAGCAACATTTTATTGCTCATTTTGCAAAATATCACAATTTCCCTCTCTCTTTCTTCAGCTCTGGGATGAGGTGCTCGCTAAGTCCGCTGACTCTTGGGCTTCACGATGCGTTTGGGATCACGGTCCGACGCAAGCCATGAGATACATGGGTCAAAACCTGTCAATCACTTCAGGAAGGTAACGCAGACAAGAATCAGTTTAATGCACTATAGTCTTAACATACAATGAGGTTAGAATGATTTTAAAAAGTAACACACATGGAGGTATTTTGGGCTGTAGGTGAATGATTGAGTGTGTGTTGGATGTGACAGCTACCAGTCCATCACTGATCTGCTCCGGTCCTGGTACGAGGAGAGGCATCACTTCTCCTACCCGAACAGATGCAGTGGATCAGTGTGCTCTCACTACACGCAGGTACATTTTCTCTTTTGGGCTTACAGAAACTCCATGTTCCCAATTAAAACATGTCTGAAGTCATGGTTGTTGCTGGAACTATGATACAGATTTGTATGTATTAATATGGACAAATGAGTTGCTTCTCTTCTGCACTGACAATGACAATGATTAGGGTGGGGGGGATTTAGGGCAGAGAAGGGAGAGGGTCATTTGTTTTATTTTATTCTCTCTGATTCATAAAAGGTGTGAACTGAATAAACGTGGGGTTGAAAATATTACAGTGCTCATAGTACCCAGAGAGCTGAGCCCAGTCCACTCATTCATTGGCTGAACAACCATCTATGTAGCAGCTGTTTATTCACAATTAAACCGAGAGAATGGCGAAAAAATAGTCAAACAAATGTTTATGTTTGGTATAATATCTTATTTTGAGATATTAGGGATAAGGTCCAAAGAAAACATTAATAATCCTGGGGAGGGCCGTGTTTTTTCAAAGATGAAATTTAAGATTCAGCCCCCTAAACCTGACCCCAACAATGGTGTACTGTCCCTTTACAAATGCAAATCTGCACATCAGCTGAGTTTACTCTATGTAAATGCTGATGTATGCAAGGTTTCATTTCATGGATAAGCATCAAAATGTGTTTCCTCTCAGATGGTGTGGGCGAGCACTAACAGAGTGGGATGTGCTGTCAGGAAGTGCTCCAACATGTACGTGTTTGGGAGCACGTGGAAGGAGGCGACGCTGCTGGTCTGCAACTACTCCATAAAGTAAGAAGAGCTCAAAGGAAAAGTTTGACTTGGTTCACTTTCTTGACGAGAGTTAGATGAGAAGATCGAAAGACTGGTGGAAATAAAACAGCTAGCCTGGTTCCCTCATAAGTGCCCAACAAGCAGCCGGATGTAGATTCTTCTTTAGCGTCGAGTCAAGAAGAATAAGTGTGTTTCCCCAAAAAGACGAGGAAATTGGCTTCACATGCCAGACCTGCCTTAATTATTATCTGTGTATCCAAAGCCTGTCTATAAATAGGATATATGTATGTATACATCCTTCCTCTGTGCACCAGAGCTCCATTGTTGACCAAAACAATTAAAAACACATCAATGAGCTTCACTGTGTGACATGTTCCTCCACCAACACACACTCTGTAGTTTATTTTGACTCAATCTCACACACACACCGTCCTGCTGCCCCAAATACTGCTAAACACTGCAGTGACCAGCTGCTTGAAGAAATGACTGAGGCTTTCATTTGATTTATTATTAATACTGAACATGTAACAGATAAATGCATACCCTAACAATGCCTTATAGCTAACATTATGTTCATTTGTGTTTCAGGGGAAACTGGGTGGGGGAGGTTCCCTATAAGAGGGGGAAGCCTTGTTCTGTCTGTCCGTCCAGCTACGGCGGCTCCTGCTGGAGAAACCAGTGCTCATCAAAACCCAAAAGACTTACCACATATTAACACAACGCAGTGTTTTCAAATGTGTTTTAATGGATAACAATGTCACAATCCATGTAAAGTTTTAGGCAACACCAGGGCTGCACAACACAATGATGTCCAGTTACCACTATGTTCAATGTAAATCTTTATTAATGTTTGTCACTAACAGAATCATTTTATTTCATTGGGTTGAATAGTTGCCTTTTTTTTATACTTCTTAAGGACATCCACGCAGAGTTCTTGCACTGTTTTTGATTAATTTGAGTGACTTTTCAGAGTCATTGACCAGAAATGAAGCACTTTTGTTGTACAGATTATATTAACTATAAACTTGGATGTGTCATTGATTGTCTTTCTAATCTGATTGAATATTTTTCTTTGTTTAGTGTCAAGTCATTTGCCTAACTGAACAGTAATTACGTTATAAATAACTGAAGCTGCTGTTTTGTATATCCCTATAAATAATCTTCTGTTCACTACTTTGTGTTTCCGTCCTGCATTTCATCTCATTACATCTTTCCATTTACCGCTCAGAGACTTTCTGCGCCATAAAAGAGACTAATGTTGCTTTTATGGTCTAAAATATGAGGGAATCAGCTGTGCTCCCAGCCAACAAACACACATACACACACACACACACACACACACGTATAAAATATTTGATGTGGAAACCATTGTGTAGAGAGCAACCGAGCTCAGCACTTCTGTGACTTTAATCTTTCTTTTCTTGGCAGCTCTTTGTTCAGAAATGGAAAGTGGTTGGAAGTCGCTGCTTACTCGTCATTTTTGTACAGTTCTAGTTATTACAGATGCATCTGTTGTTTTTAACACTGTATACAATTACTGGACATCTTCAGGATGTCATCACCACACTTAAAGAAATAGTTTGACATTTTGTGAGAAAAGTTTATTTGCTCTCTCGCTGAGAGTAAGATGAGAAGAGGATGCTACAGCCTGCAGCCAGTTAGCTTAGCTTAGCTTAGCTTAGCTTAGCTTAAAGACTGGAAACGGGGGGAATTTGCTAGCCTGGCTCTTTCTGAAGGTAACAAAATCACTCACCAGCACATCTAAAGTTCACTAATTAACCTTTAACAGAGCCAGGCTAGCAGTTTCCCCCTGTTTCCAGTCTTTATGCTAAACTAAGCTAAGCTAACTGGCTGCCGGCTGTAGCTTCAGATAATACAGTGGTATTGATTTTCTCGTCCAACTCGATGCAAGAAAGCAAAACGTTTTCACAAAATGTTGAATTATTCAAAAGGCGACTGGAAATCACACTAAAGACCATAAAATCATGTTTCTGTAATGGTTACATTCTGAATATTTGTTAACTTTATCGGGGTTGCACAAGTAAATCATAGCCAACACCATCATTATTTTTGAGAATGACAGAAAATATGTAACATTGCCTGTTAAATTGGTAAACTATCTATCAGATGGAGCTGCATGGTGCGAAATGTGCCTTTTTATGAAGTGAAACAGGGATGACATTTCCATTTCATCTCGTAGACCGTGGAAATAGCATTTTAAAATGAGATTTCAGTGGGTGACGAGCCCTCCACAGGAGATTCAGGCCCAATTCTATATTCGTCAGCGACATTTTCCCCTCAGCCAAAACAAAACCTGTGACGTCACTCATCATACACAGTTTGTTCGCTGCCACCCTCAGTACATGCTCCACTCCTCTTTTATGTCCCTCCCCACCCTCCAGCTTTCTCTCTCCTTTCTGTATAAACTCAATTTCTTATTCAGCGATCTAAGTCACTTCCAATCTGTATTTGGAGAAACTGCTATTTGATGATGAGAAAGCAGGAAAAGCACATAATAACTTAATGTCTATTTGAGTTTCTATCATCATGTTTCCTTAGTTACAGCTGCTATATAGATAGGTGTCCATACGAGCCTGGTTACTGTTTAACCTCCCCACCCACATTTGCCCAGATTAGGAAAATCAATAAGATAACAGCGGCAACACCGGCCTTACCTTGCACCAACAACACCCTTCTCTCACTACAGCAACCTGCGGCAAACTTCCACATTTTACACCTTATGGTGAGGGAGGGAAAAGTGGATTTAAAACGCATGTTTGAGAGAAAGAAGAGAACGACATGGTCAATGTAAACACACAAGTCAGTTCAAGTATGGAACCTCCATTTGGTGAGTACACACGTTTTGTTTTTTATCAGCTCGAGCCCGGTGGTTTTGTCTGGGAGAAAAAGGGTCGAGTGTGACAGCTGCTGGCTTTTTCTTTCTTTTTTCGGTGGTTTTGAGCAGCGGCCGTTTGGCTCCAGAGCTCGGCTGCTGGATCACAGCAGATTCAGGGTGCAAATATCATCGCCATGTGTGTCTGCCTTTTTCACACGGCTGTAATCCAGGAGGTGTGTCAGAGATATGGAGGTTGTTAAAAAAAAAAGGCCATGGGAGCTGGGCCTGATGGTGCTGATGGTACGGAGGTTTGTGAGATGTCTGAGGGGGTTTACAGGATGACTTGAAAGGATATTGTTGGTGCGGTTGTCTTGAGGAGCTGAGGTACTGGATGAAGTCAGACATACTTTAATTCTGGCTGAAAATATTCTCTTTGTAACTGTGAAAAGCCTCAATTATGAAACTTTGATGAAGCTTACATATTGTTCTGCCTCCAGTATACGATGCTGCACAAACACAAACGCAGAAATCTCCATCTCTTACATCTTTCTTCACGTTGTTGCTACTGGCAGTATGTCCCGTCCCCCCCCCCGTGTGATGTCTGTTTTGAATCTTCATGAACGCGAAGGCCTCACTGCCTCTCACACCAGCTTCCTAATATAGCAGTTGATGGAGGTTTTGTTTGTACTCCAGTGGTCATTCATTGACTTGATTTGCATGTCACAGTGGGATGAGGAGATGCAAATGTCACAAAGCTCTGGCAGAAGGAGAAAAGAAAGTGATGGAAATATTGATTATTGTGTAACAATGTTCCTTAAACGTGATCGTACAATGTAATGGCTGTAGAATAATGACATCACCTGGGTTCAGATTGGCTCCCTATGAGCTTCGCTTTCACTTCTAGGATACAATTCTCGATCTCCCTTTCACAATAAAAGCCCTAAACACATACACTGCATCAATCACACCAGTGAGCGTTTTGCTAAGAGGTGACACAACAAAATATCTAACTCGGGCAAAAGAGCCCCGTTGATGGAGGAGGTTACAAAACCTGCCTCCTTATTAGTACTACAGGATGCTTCTGCATTGATCAAAGCACAGAGAGAGCTTGTTTCTCTCTTTGGACAGTAAATAGCGAGCGGTAGCCATGTTGCAGATCGTTCTTCTTCAATCAACTGACTTAATAATAAGTTATCAATGTCTCGTCTGCGCTGTTTGTTTGGAAAATTGTATTTCAATTTGTTTTTATTAGACATTTTTAATCTTCCATTTCACACGACCATCCTTACAAGTATACTCATTATTAATCTAATACAATTACATTTTTGTTTAGAGACTATTACAAACAATGAGACACACTGATGCTCTGGGTGACTCATAAACACACACACACACACACACACACACACACACACACACTGTGGTTTGTTTTGACTCAAACCCACACACACCGTCCAAATACTCACTAGAACAGCAAAAGTGTATTAATCCACCGTTGAAAATAGTCCCCAACAAACACTCTTATATATCTGTATATATGAGTTTTTATGGATTTCTTCAGCAGGAATGTATGAACAGGGTAAGAAAGCATCGATAGATGGACGAACATATTGATATTTTTGATCTTCATCAGCTTTACCTTTAAACTACGACTAAAGGATTGATTGTATTGTATTTTAAACTAGAGACTGTTGCATCGGTCCCTGATAAGCCCCATCTTTCATCCATAACAAGAAATGCGTCTCACCTGAGATGCACTGTTTTTGAGTACAATAGCAACATTTTCTGAAAGGATTAGTTTATTCAGTATATGCTTAACACATCTTCCAAAACCAGGATATTAATGTTACAAATGCATTCTTTGGCAGCTGCCTACACTAAGCCTCTTTTTGGCCTCAATCGGGTTATAACATGCTTCTTTGTCCAAACAAACTGTAAGTCACTGTTCAGTTTGCTTCAAAACGCTGCGGACATTAAGACTCTAGCAAGCGTTGCAAATTCAACATGCTCATCTTACTACCTCTGTTATACTGAAAGGGAGAAGATGTCGTGTATTCACCAGCAGATGACAAAACCAAGTGTGTCAGAGAGTCCCTTTAGACTCACGTCAGAGACGAGCTGACAAACCGTCCTCTTAGCACGGTAACTTAGCTCCACGTAACTTAATTGCCCAACGGTCACAACCTGGACAAACTCCCGAGCTCTGCTGTTGGCAGAATCACTTGGTGAATGTAAACATGACAGCAGCCGCTCAGCAGCTCTTCAGCACACATCTGTTTGTCCACAGAGCTGAACGACTCGACCCGGAGGCTCCTTAATAAACAGCGTTTGAGTGTCAGAGAGAGAGTTAACCACACAAAAGAACATGTTACATGTCAACACAAACGCAGGTGTTTCAGGCAGTTTTATAAATATTGTTCGTGCCTTATATGTTGCATGCTGTAGCGGGGGTCATGATGGAGATATGTCATGAAAAAACACATGCAGTCGCTAAAAATGTGCTCAGAAATGAATCGATTAAAAGGGTTAAAGGTGGAGGAAGTATTGAGATCTTTACTTCTCACATAACAAAAGCAAAAGTCCTGCATACATTTCACTTAAGTGTTACCAGCTAAATGTACTCATGAGGCGGTGAAATGCCCCCTGTGTGTGTTATTATATATCTTAGTATTGTATTATAATTACTAATGCATTCATGTGGAGCTAGTTTTAAGTAGTTTATAAACTCCATTTCACCTTAAGGTCTATTAGTAGCTGTTCTGGAGCTTTCCATCGTATCACATGATCATCCTCAGCAGATGGAGTCGCCCAGAAAGGATGAACTAAAAACATTTCTGTGCCTTTTTAAAGGGATCTGGAGTGAAATAAAACAACCCAGTCAGCTTTCTGCGAGCTGCAACATTTAGAAAACATGGGATTTAACAAACCATTCAGATTTTGCTCCTCCTTCCTTTATCACATGCATTCATTAGAATATAAGACAGAGGATGAATACAGCACGTAAACATGTCTTTCATACATTTATACCCACTTTAAAAATGTATTAGACCAAAGGCCGCTTCAGCTTCAGGGCCCGTCGCTGTGGTATTTGATGAAGCATTAAATAAAAGTTATCACGGCTTCTCTCCATAAACTCAATTTGATTATAATGAGCCAGATGTGAATGTTATGAGGTGATAACAAAGCAAGACTAAATGAATATTTTAAACAATGTACTGCTGTAATAAAGCGACTGCGTCAGTGACAGGAGGCTTTACTTTGTCTCTCTGAAATATTCATTGTAAAAGAAGATTAAGAATACAAATAACCGCAGGCGTATAGAAAGTATTAAGCTTATACTGTCCTGCTGAATGAAGTGAAATTGAATCCGTACTTTAATAAAGAAAACATGATCTCGATGTGCCTCAGAGGCAGAAAGCCCAATTAGCAGCCTGTTTGGAGGGTAGGTATTACACATGGTTCACTTGACACTATTAATCCCGGTGTTCAAGTCTCCAATCAAATCTCATTGTGACAGGCATTAGGGGGATTATCCCTGGGTGCTGTGGGCCCTTACAGCCGGCCCGGTGGCCCCGGCAAACAGCACTATCCGGTAACAGTGGCCCTGCTTCTCCTCCCAGCCTGCCTCAGCCTGGCCGGGCTGGAGAGAGCCGCTGAGGCTCATGGGCCTTCGCTCAGCTGGCCGGCTCACTGTCAGGGCTCGGCCTTCAGAGGGATGTATGGACAGGATGGGACGCTGCACTTCACCGACCCAGGTAAAGGTAACGGAAACAGAGAGAGCCGAGAGAACCGGGAATCAGTTTGTAGATTGAGGGGCGAACAACCAGCTGCTGTTTGTTGCGTTAAAGCCGTGGAGCTGCGGGAAGTAAAGCTGCTGGAAGCTGACGCACCGAGCATGAACACAATAGCGCTGTGTGTTTCTAGTTTCATAAAGAAATGTGTTGTAGAAGTGGAGAGCTTTAAATGACTGTTGACAAGAGCTGCTTCGTTAAAGGGGAAACATTGAATTATTGTGTTACAATATCCTGACAACTCCAATTATTGGATTCTATGTGACAAATATGTTTTGTTTAGTGATTCAACAGTGTGTGGAAACATGAGTGAGACGGACTGCGTGTGCTTCGTGTCCACTTGATGGCAGTATAAGTAGGGAGTTCATATCCACTGGCGGTGATAGGAGGTAACTAAGTACACTCAAGTACCAGACTCAAGTTTAATTTTGAGGTTCTTTACTTAGTGGTGGAAAGCAACAAAGAACATTAACTAATGTACTGAACTTAATTATAATTATGTCACTTGAGTATTTCCATGTCATGCTACTTGATACTTGTACTGCAGTACTGTACATTTCAGAGGGAAATATTGTTTTTACTGCAGGACATGTTGTGACCGCTGCAGTTCTGACTTCACGGGCACATTTTATAAAATATGATGTTAGAAGATGTTTTAGATTACTGTTTATAGTGTAGATAAACTGAGCATTAAAATGCTCCTCACATGTTGTTAGGATAACAGTAATCAATCATTACATATTTTAATATCATAAAACTGTCTTGTTAGTATTTTTACTTTTGAATTTGACTATTTTGTTGTTATTTTTGGGGGATTTTAGTGATTCTTTAACTTTATATTAATATTTTAATGTAAAATTCAAGTTTCATTACATTATGTTTCTTGTACTTTTGTTCTTTTTTTTACTTTTGTTAGTTTAAGTATATTTTATCAACAATACTTTTACTGAAGTGACACTTTAAAAGCAGGATTTATATTTGAAATACAGTATATTAAAATCGCTGTTTTGTACTTTTACTCAAGAAAAGGTTTGGATCATTCTGGAGGACGTTTTGCTTGTTTTACTTAAGAAAAAAGGATTTGAATTCTCCCTCCAGCACTGTTGACAGGCCTGTGACATTGATTTAAAAATTGAGATCAGACGCCAGAGTTTGTTTGTCCAAACAGAACGAGGCCAGAACAGCGCAGCACGTGACCTCGGCAGGTAGCACGACAGCAGCGAATGAACAGTGAGGAAAAACACGCGGATGACGTGTCCAACCAAAATTCTGGGTTACTGATACAAACAGGATGTTCGTCAGAAAAATACGTGTGTTAAATGAACCCAAAGAAATGTAAAGAATCACAAATATTTGGATTTATTTTCGGCAGTATTAAATAGAATGCATTTGTATTTGATAGGGACGATGCACATAGTCCCAATACAGAGCATGAATGAGAGTCTATAGCTCATTTTAAAACTCTCGTCCCTAGTTTCACACGTGCAGTGCAGTCAGGATTAATC
Source organism: Cottoperca gobio (assembly GCF_900634415.1). Lineage (NCBI taxonomy): Eukaryota > Metazoa > Chordata > Actinopteri > Perciformes > Bovichtidae > Cottoperca > Cottoperca gobio. Next base: position 2,228,030 of record NC_041361.1, read on the forward strand.
AGATTTCAATGTTGGAGGAAGTTCTCTTTGATTTAGGGCGTGCAACGTTGAATCCCCAAATATTTAGTGCCTTGTTATTGAAGCTGTGGAGGTTAAATGTCTATCGATCGGCTGCTGACTGAAGGACCTTATAGAGAATCAGAGAGATAAAAGTGCTCAGAGCGGAGCTGCTGACGGAGGGGATTGGTTCCAGCAGTCAAAATGAATTCTCAGCAAAACAGAGTTAATGATTACAGAGGCTTATCACTCGCTGTGATTGATTTACGTCTTGCATGGCTTTTTGTGTTTATTGATGCAATTGTTTACTTATTTGGTGGAACAGAGGCTACTCGAGTCTTTCAGTCTGACTGGACGTGGAACGAGAGGAAGCATGTTGTTGTAGATTATAGATTTGTTTTCCTGCAAAAATACTTGAGAAGAATCGTCTTCAGCTTGAAACTATTACAAAGCTGTGAGGAAATATGTGACATGAAGAAATATAGATGTTTGTGCATCAAAACTACAAAGTTGTGGTTCTCATGCACAGGTTTGTAATTTGTTACCATAAAGACATTTTAGAATGAAAGAGCCAGTTATCCTTCGACAACTGCATACCTCCCTATTATATTTACCTAGATGCTTAACACCCCGTATTATTGTAAGATACTGAACAACTACATAGGCACTAGCGGTTTATCATTACCCTGAGACGTGACAGTCATCATGGGTGAGGACGACACAACAACTCTTCTGCTCTTTCAGAGAAAAGATCATGATTTCAACCTCTTTCCAGGTTGAAATAATCTTTATGAAACAAAGTTAAACACCCTCAAAGAAGTCAGGTTGAAGAAGAACCAAAAAGAAAACAGTTTACAGTACAATTGTATGTTTGTAATTAACATGGAAAGGCCTCTGATTTGCAAACTGATTAATAAATCCGCATCACATTTGTCATTTTATGACAAAACCCTAAAAGCTGTGAACCCAACACCACTCTGAGGTTCAGGCCTCTGAGGACAGATTAACTTCACTGCAGGGTTATAGTGACAGGAAAAAATGAAAAGTTAGATATGTAGCTTTGCTGTACACAAGAAGTTTGCACTATAAAAGCCGGAGAAAGATTGTCAGACTAAACACACAAACCACTATTTCTTTTTTTTTTTTTTAATGGTAATATGATCTTCACAAAAAATCATTCTGTTTCATTAGAGGTAATGGAAGGATTGATATTCCAGTAGCATAGAAAATATGATATCCCCGGGGTCAGCCGCAGGGGCTTGCATAAGCTGTGTTATTTGCAGATAGTTATCTGTTGACAAGGTCTTTGCCATGACACTCTACTCACCTATCTCCTCCATCTCCTGCAGGAGAGCAGAGCAGCAGCCTCAAATGTGCTGCAGCCAGCACATTGTCTCCTTCTGTTTTACTCTTATCAACATCAACACGCTCCGTGATGCTGCTTTACAAACGCTCACATTTCCCCTGTGGTGCAGCTCTCTTAGAAAGAAACAAAATAAGTCCCCAGACAGAGTGTATATTCCACATCTTATTAACTCTTCCAGGCCACCATGATCGTCTTTTACTCCCAGCTGCTAGTTCCTGTATTTTGATTTTTACTATGTTGCTTCCCTGCCGCCTGCCTTTCAGATCGGGCTTGGGGGAAATGAAATGTAGTCATTGAGGAGAAGGTACAAATAGGCAGTGTTTGGAGTTTGGTCTGTGGTCGGAGATTCCTATTCAAAAGATAGACAGGACTTTGTTCACAAACTGGAGTTTGAAGTTTCAAAGGGGAGAATCACACAAGTGTTACATCAGGTCTCAGCGATCCTTTGACTTTTAGCCCCGGGGCAGGAGTTTGGGTGACTGATTATAAGACAGCACTCTCTGGTCCATCACATTTCAACATGGCAGCCTCCCACTGCATTTAGCAGGTATTTAACATCCACATGTCAGACAGCTGTTGTCAGCTGCAGCCATTATCACCGTGCTGAATCACCTCTTTATTTTGAGCCCACAAACGTGACAATAAGACAAATATATTGAGAATATAAGCTGATTTTATTGCGCCATAAACAAAATACACACTCGTCCCAAATATTCACCAAAACACACACACACACACACACACACACAAAGAAAAGCAAAATTAAAGACAGATTGAATCCAAGATGACCCAGACAAAATAATAACTGTCTAAAAGTTATTATAACTCATTTCTATCTTGACCACTCCCGACACAGAACAGATTACTGCCTCTACAGACTTACATGCAGATTTAATTATTATCGTTATTACACATTCATTACATTTAAATTAAATACCAAGTGCATCCACACATCTCTCCTATTTCATTTCCCTTTGAATGTTTACATGTTGAGTCTCGTGTCATTTTGTAAACTGCCCCTTTAAGTATTTAAATCCCAAAGATCTTGTTGTTAAATACGTAACTTACTAGCAATGTTGAACCATTTTTAATGTAATAGATTTGATTTAGATTGTAAACGTCCAACACATAAAGTCATCTCATATTGTACGGGCCTGTTGTTGCAGATCGAACAAGGTAATCATTTAAATTACTAAATGATGCGTCGGCACAGCGTTAGCATGCCGTGCTAAGATGCTGATGTTTAGCATGTTCACCATCTTAGTTTAGCGTGTTAGCATGCTAACATTAGCTAATTAGCATCAAAGAAAGTACAGCTGAGGCTGATGGGAATGTCACAATTGCGTCACAACCGTGCAAGATGCAGTCACGACACTTTACAGATGCGTAGGTGAGATAAAAATAAAGGCTGAGCTCGAAGATGGGTGTGGTCCGAGTAAGGGTGGCGGAAGTATGGGGGGGGGGCAGGAAGTGGGGAAGGGGCACATACCCGATTTGGCGGTGCGGCTGGTGTGATCCCGTCGCAAGATGGTCTCCAGTTAGGTTTGCAGGTGTTTGGTCATAAACCAAAGTAGTGGCAAAGTGACAGATTGATGATGGCGCTAGAAGAAACTTTAAGATCACCACAGTTGGTGGAGATCATCCTGAGAGTTCATCCTTAGGGCAGCATGAACGTCTGCATGACACGTGACAGTAATCAATAAACCGAGACACCGATGGGAAGATTGAAAGCACTACGGTAAATATAGAGCCGTATCAATTTTCTCATCCGTCTCTCGGGAAGAAAAAGGAAATAAAAGAATTCCTCAAAGCTTTCCCTAATAAGAATATAAATTATTTAGACCGGCGTTAAGACTTATGAACCAGTTCAGCAGAACTTCTTCTTCTACAGTCTGAGGTTCTGCGTTACGGACACGGTGACGACATTAGAATTAGTCGCCAGAATAAAACCTGCTAGAAGTTTATTCTGTTCATAGGTCTTAGTGTTTTATAGCCTCATGCACGTGTCAATCCAGCCTGTGAGCTGTGGCAGAGTAGATACAGTATGTTAAGACACCCCCCCCCCCCCATCTCAGAACGCTGATAAGTCATGGGAGAATTCTGAGCTAACTTGTCTTCTATCTAAAACATCAGAACAGTTTGCCAGTTCGTGATTAACAAAGCTATAACCGTGCAGATTATACTTTACAGTCCTGTATATACGACTGTTCCTTGAGGAGTTGACAGAAACTTAAGATGGGAGCAGCGATAAAAGCGCTTTAATGACGGGGGAGATAAGATTTGCTCTGAGTGACTCATTCATAGCTCCACACTGATTCTCCCATCCTCCCCCCCCCCCCTCTCCCTCTGCTTACTGCTTTGAAATAATCAGTACACTTCTTGAGCAAATATGGCCATTGCAGAAGAGCAGCAGGGATCGAACGTGAAGAAATGTTGTAATGGACGACCTCTGTACACACAAGTGCAACAACACGCCGAGCCGCAGCGCTTGATGCAGAATGATCATCAAAAGAAGATTTTCTGATCCTCATTGAGTCTGATTGAGTTAATCAGGAGGTGGAAGATCAATGAATCTGACAATGTGAAGAGAGTAGTGTGTGTGGGTTAATCACAGGTTGATCACTTCCATGTTCATCTCTGATTGGATTACTCTAAGAGGGGTCAATCAGTAATCATTGAACAGATCATCTCTAAATGCACGCACAGGAGCCGCCGGGACTCTTATGGTGTTTGCCTGCAGGAAGAACAATAATTTTATGAGCTCCCAGTATAATTTGAGTACATGGTTAACAAGTTCACCTACACGGGGTTTACTGCTTTTGAGGTTCGGCGTGAACTCGGGATTGTTGACCTACTGCTATGTACTGGCACTTTCTCTTCAAATACACAACTACTGTTTGCTGTGGGACATGTAGGAGGCGGACACTTTGCGCAAAGCAGATCATTTATTTCTTTGGAAAACTATCAGATTCAGGATTCAGTGAAAAGTAAAGTTTATTCATTTATTTGTCGAAAGTTCTAACTCCTCCTGTAAAACATCCATAACTGGCATATACATGTTAGTTATGGATGACGTCATTATGATGTCTCATTTAAAGTACTAGATTTATCCACATCTCTTTTTATAAATATTGAAACATATTTATGAATAAATTGTCAAAGCTTTGACTGAACATCTTGTATTAAACCTGGACCAGTTCTCGAGTGCGCTCAAACACCTGTACATAGTCTGATGATATTTATTCATGCTAACAAATAACTTTATTAGCAATATTTAACCATTTTAATTATTTAAAATGTCCTATAATAGCCTTTACAAGCAATTTACAAATATGTAATTTACAACAATGTAGTTATAAGCAGATAATTAAGTTTAATTAAATTAAATTTGTTTACTGATGGATTAAATACTTCATTGTACGTACTCATAGCAAATATTAATTATTATTATTACAACTTATAGTGCCAATCATTTAATTAACTGCTTACAAACCAGTAATGCTTAATGTTATAATAGTTAACAAATATATTATTCCAACACTTATATATCTGTTTAAACAATATTATAATAATTAGTCATTAATAAACCATGTATTAAGTATTTATATACACTGCGTATAAACACTAAGGACTAAGTCATCACATTATTATACGAAAGATAAGCGTCACACTACATTATTATTATTATTTAAATGATTTCTAAGTGATAAGTCTACAGAAGAAGGGCTTGTTGTGCTCATTGCAGAGGTGTTAATGATAAATAACTTCTATAACTCATAACTCGTATCCTTCATCGTCTCTCTGACGAGCAGCTGTTCCCACAGCTCGTGTGGAGCTTTCTGATCAGCCCTTATTGCACTTTCACAAACAATGAAGTCTTTTACATGAAGGCATCACTTTGCTTCAGCAGGAGTTATTTCCTCTGTTAATTATGCAGGAATTAACTCAGAATTACCAGCGACGTATTACACATGGAAGTAGGTCTGAACATGACTTAAATGATCTGACTCGCAGGTTTCTGGAGTTTACCGCAGTGTAAAAACACTTACAAGTAAAAGTCCTGCAATGAAAATGTACTTAAGTAAAAGTACAAACGATTCAACAACAAAACGTGCTTTAAGAAAAGTAAAATAACGGAATGGACCCTTTTACAAAGTAACTACTGAATAAAAGCTGTCAGCATTGTGATTGTTAAACGTGGGGCCGTCTGGTGTTTTCTGTCTCTTCTACAGGTACAGTAACTTCAGTAGCAACTTAAAGCAGCTGGACAACATTGCAGCTCTGTTTTATGAAAGCAGAACGTGTGTCTCAGGCTTTCTTTGATGGTTTCCTGTAATGTTCTGCAGCGCTTTGTGATATATCTGTGCAGAGGAGCATCAGTGTGGCTCTGCAGTGGCTGCCAGGAAGCTTTATGACAGACTCTTTATTATCAGTGTGAATTAATCACTGAATAGTAACTCAACTAAATAGGCACTAGCGGTTTATCATTACCCTGAGACGTGACAGTCATCATGGGTGAGGACGACACAACAGCTCTTCTGCTCTTTCAGAGAAAAGATCATGATTTCAACCTCTTTCCATGTTGAAATAATCTTTATGAAACAAAGTTAAACACCCTCAAACAAGTCAGCTTGCATGGCTGAAGAAGAACCACAAAGAAAACAGCTTACAGTACAGTATGTATGCTTTGAATTAACATGGAAAGGCCTCTGAATGGCAAACACAAACGACTCATCTTCACAAAAAATCATTCTGTTTCATTCGAGGTAATGAAAGTATTGACGATATTCCAGTAGCATAGAAAATATGATATCCGCAGGGGCTTGCATAAACTGTGTTATTTGCAGATAGTTATCTGTTGACAAGGCCATGACACTCACCTCTCCTCCATCTCCTGCAGGAGAGCAGAGCAGCAGCCTCAAATTACATTAGATTAGCAGATGCTCTTATCCAGAGCGACTTACATTGAACTAAGTACAGGGACAGTCTCCCTGGAGCAGCTCAGGGTTGAGTACCTTGCTCAGGGGTACAGGGGGCAGCCTGGTCTTGAACTCCCGGCCTTCTAGTGTTTTGTTTGGAAGGCGTACCACTAGACCACTAGGCCTTCCCCACCCTTATGTGGTTAATTACTGAATTTCAGGTGCAGTTTAGAACTCTGCTTCACAAGACTTCAACAAATGTTCTGTGTCTCTTTCAGTCTTGGTGAAATTGGGGCGCAGCGTCTCATAATCTGCCCGTGGCTGTCAGGTACATGTAATGGAGTAAAAAGTACAATGTTTCCCTCTGAAAGGAAGTGGAGTGGAAGTATTGTAGGCTTTGCATGAAATGGAAATACTCAAGTAAGATTATAACTACCTTAAAAATGGCACTACAGTACTTCAGTCTGTCACTTTGAGACACTCGAAGCTAAGCTGCACCTTCATTTGGTCACGGCTGTTTATAACGTAATTGTGGCCGCTGTAAATTTGTGTGCATGTGATAACAGCATGCGACAGAAAGAGCTGGCTGTAATAAAAGAAAAGAGCTGGTTTAAAGTGGTGTGAGTGATTTGGCAAAGGTCTGAACTGATGTAGCGCTCACGGAGGAATTCTTTATCCGTTACTGACAAGGAAGCCCAGAAGATATGTCAGATATCAAAGTTGTACTATCTCTTCCAAAAAAACAAAAAAACACCACCCTGTGAATCACCATTGAAGGGGCTAGTTAACCATCAACCAGAGAGACTCTCCACCTCTCTGGTTAGCGGCACGAGGGAGGCGAGCTCTGCTGTCAGTCACTGGTCTCCTCTCTGACACCAGTAGATCCCCATCACACCCAACTGGGCCAGGTAACCCTGTTACTGGGCGGAGCTAGGCTGAGGGGGGGTTAGTGGAGGTGTGTGGGGGTGTGAGAAGAGAAGGAGGAGGAGGAGGAGGGGGGCACATTAGCTTCTTGGACAAGTCTTTCTGCCCCACTGTCAGGTAGTTGAGAATTTGTTTGTCCAAAGCACTGGCAGACATGGACATGGCAGACTACAGCGAGGCTCTGGACCCAGCCTATACCACGCTGGAGTTCGAAAACATGCAAGTGCTCCCCTTGGGCGCAGGTGAGTCACATATATGCAACTCTGGCGTTGAACTTTGAAACTTTTACTGATTTAAAACTTTGGCCGGGAGAGGACAGAGGGAGTTCTGGCGTGAAGTGATAAAAAGGGGTCATCTGTCCATCTGCTCGCAGGGGGATGAACCCGTGCAGTGGTCTTCTTTTATCACCTCTGGGCGCGGTAGTAAAACATTACGAGACTCCGCTTTATTCTCAATGCACCCTGGTCATTTGGTTCGAAGCTATTTTAACATGTTTGAGCTTGTGGAGCGACTCGGTGTCAGATTGGTTACACCGGACTGACATTCATCCTCTTATGAAACAGTAGTTGGAGTGTAATGATCATGCATCTCCTGTTACAAACGGTCCGTTCCCACAGAGTCCAAAGTGAAGAAAAAGGGGTTCACAGTGACACAAACTTATTTATGTATGCAGTCTCCCATGACGTCTGGCTGTGGAAGAACATTACTTACCACTGAACCTTCTCATCACTTACATGTTTCTAACGTATAACAATGTCCCGTGAGTCAGCCTGACTTCTACAGCATGACATGCTCTATGATTGATTGACCCAGTGTGGGGACTGTGAGGCTACGACAAAAAAAAAAAAGTGATTGCATTGAGAGGCAATCAAGTCGACATCAGTTACGCTCTGTTAACTCTGACTGAGCTACTTAGGCAGGTAACAGATCCTCGCAGGTTCTCAGAAAGTCTGCTTTTGATCAGCCGTCAATGGGGCTCATCAATGTATCTGAGCCGTTCACACCTTCTCAAGTCAAACCGGCTTCTGTCAAGTAGAAACTTGTGCTCAAACGTGTGTTTTGATGCCATAATTACGTTTTTCTCTTCCTGTAACTTCGTGTCTGGACTAAAAGCTGAGCGGACCCAATGAGACATTTATTTTCTCTTTCTCTCGCTCTCTCTGTGTCAGACTCCTCGCCAGCTGAGAGCGCCAACATGAACGCTACCGGCCACCTGGGGGTGGGCAGCCTGTGTGCCATATGTGGAGACAGAGCCACTGGCAAACACTACGGGGCCTCCAGCTGTGACGGCTGCAAGGGCTTCTTCAGACGCAGCGTCCGCAAAAACCACATGTACTCGTGCAGGTGAGGACAGATTTCTATTCCTGCAGTGGAGCCGGTTCTGAAGTCTGTGTGTTTGTCAGAGTGAAAGAGAGTCTGAGTGAACTGGCTATAAATACTGCAAACAAAAGAGTCCAGTGGCTTCTTGGGCTGCAGTTGATGAGTAGATTATTCCACAAGTCAAGTCTAAAATCCCAAGAGAATAAGTTGAAAATCCTCACAATGGAGAGAATGGAAACGGCAATAAATTGACAAATTGTTGCCGCTCTTATTGCCTCAGTCATCCACAAACCAACACTTACTTTCCAGGTTCAACAGACAATGCATTGTGGACAAAGACAAGCGAAATCAATGCAGATACTGCAGACTGAAGAAATGCTTCAGAGCCGGCATGAAGAAAGAAGGTAGGAGCCTTGTTTTTGCATGTTTTCAAAGCACACTGACTGAATCTATAAACTCAATCTATATGTTTTTGTGAAAACAGAAAAAGGAGCATTTCCCATTTGCTCAGCAAATCACTGCTGATTGTGAGCCGTCCCCTCTGAATTGACGTGACTCGTCTGAGTGTGTTGCAATACCCACGAGAGTAGTACTTTGTTAATGTTCACTCAGTGGAGCGCCGAGGTCTCTAACCAGCTTATGCTGAGCAAACATTTCCGGGCAATAATAGCCATATACTGATAAAGATGACAACCTCGGAAGACTCATTATTCTCTTAAATGACTCTGTGTTCTTACAAAGAAATGCAGAAAATGAACCATTTTTCATGCTTTCGATTTATCGAGCTGCGTAAAAGTCACGTTTGTTCTCTGAATAAAGCTGCAGCAATGATGTGATTATAGATCTGTGTGTGATTTCAGCTGTGCAGAATGAAAGAGACAGAATCAGCACCAGGAGATCCAGCTACGAAGACAGCAGTTTACCATCCATCAATGCACTCATCCAGGCAGACGTACTGTCAAGACAGGTAAGACTGAATCATGCTCGGGAACCACATCTAACTGTGATGAATCGCCTGCAACATGACAGGAAATGACTCCTGCATCACTTCATCTAGATCACCTCCCCGGCTCCGATACTGAACGGCGACATAAGAACCAAGAAGATCGCCGCCATCACAGACGTGTGTGAGTCGATGAAACAGCAGCTGTTGGTCTTGGTGGAGTGGGCCAAGTACATCCCAGCCTTCTGTGACCTGCCCCTGGATGACCAGGTAAGACTCATACACAGACACAGTGTACATAGTTGTATAGACACTCTGGTCACTCATCAACTAGTCTGCTCAGAACCACAGTGTGGGCTGCAGGAGCACGCGGCTACAGACTCAGAGAGTATGCACTTCCTAAATAAATAGAAATGGAAGTGATTTTGGTGTCTTTTTGAGGGTTATACCTAATACTCTTCAACCAGAGTGGTTCATGTATTTAATCCTGAGTTAGAATATGATGAGCTGGTTTGAAATATATATCCCTCCATGGAAAAAAGAGCTGAATCATTAACAGTGTGATCACTCGGCCTTGGTAACTGATTTGCTGATGTTATATCAGTGAGGGAGCTAGTGTCTTCTGCCGGGGTTTGTCTCTCTTCATGTTACACAGTGAGCTTCAAAAGAGACTTCTTTTAAGAAGGGTATAAAACCAGGGTTGCAACTAACGATTACTTTCAATCTTGATTAATATTAATTAACTCATCCATTAGTCGTTTTGTCTAAAACAAAACAGCAGAACATAGTGAAGAATGTCCATCCTCGTTTCTAAAAGTCCAAGGTCATGTCTTGTTGTTTCAGTCCAAAGCCAAAGATATCCAGTTTAAATATATATATAACAGAGAAAATCAGGAAATCTCCACATTTGACAGGTTAAAACAACATTTTCCGCCATTTTTGCATGAAATATTACTTTGACTGTTAATTATTACCAAAATAGTTGACGATTATTTAGTAGTCGACTAATCGTTGCACCTCTAGAAACAAATATACAATAGTATTCCAAACATATAGAGGATTGCATATTTATTACGGCACTAATAAGTCAACTGTATTTCAGGTGGCGTTGCTGAGAGCTCACGCTGGGGAACACCTCTTGCTCGGCGCTGCAAAGAGGTCCATGCTTTACAAAGACATCCTCCTGTTAGGTAAAACTGACGCATGAAGGAGTATTTGTTTTTACCACAATCATATTGTCCCAATTCTGTGACAAAAAGCTAACAACTAAGTTGTGACGCTCCTGCAGGAAATGACCACATCATTCCCAGAAACTGCCCGGAGCTGGAGGTGGGCAGGGTGGCATTGAGAATCCTGGATGAGCTGGTGCTTCCCTTCCAGGAGCTTCAGATAGACGACAATGAATACGCCTGCTTGAAAGCCATAGTTTTCTTTGACCCAGGTACTGCTACTGACTAATCTTTCGGATTGTTTTAGCTACTTTTCCCACAATAATATCAGAGAAAAAGACACTTCTCTTTGTAAACACCCCTGCTTTTATTTGCCCACAGATGCCAAAGGTTTGAGTGACCCTGGAAAGATCAAGAGGATGCGATACCAAGTCCAGGTCAGCCTGGAAGACTACATCAACGATAGGCAGTACGACTCCCGGGGTCGCTTCGGAGAGCTGCTCCTGCTGCTGCCCACGCTACAGAGCATCACATGGCAAATGATCGAACAGATCCAGTTTGTCAAACTCTTTGGCATGGCCAAGATCGACAATCTGCTGCAAGAAATGCTTCTTGGAGGTGAGCTCTTTCAGATCATTTGTAAACGCCCTCTGAACTTCAAGACCAGGGTCAATATAGAGGATTATAGATCACATAGAGGATGGTGGTATCCTTTGTGCAGTGAATTAAGACTGACTGTATTTGTGTGTGTTTTATTGCTCAGGTTCTGCAAACGAGGCTCCACACGCACCTCACTCTCTGCACCCTCACCTGGTTCAGGAGCATCTCAGCAGCAATGTTATAGTGACCAGCAACATCCCAACGGCGATACATAACGGTCAAATCTGTAAGCACAAAAAGAAAAAAGTGAATAATTCTCTGTCTTCAGTTGTTTTCATTGTCAGATACCGCAGGAAAACTGCAACGTTTTGATCTAAGTGAAGTGAAATCGATCATATTTTTGAATGAACAGAGACGGTCAACCCTCCCTCACACAGCTCCATGTGCAGCCTGGTCAGGTAGCTGGAAGGACAAATAAGCTTGGCAGAATAATCCTCTAAATTCTTTATGGAAACTAATCTGGCTTATTTTGTCAAAGAGAACTTCTGTTATTCTTTCTTAACATGTTTAATGCTCTGAGAAATTTCGCAAAAGTGCTTATTCCTTATCTGAAAATTGTGTTGCCCCAATACATGTTATACCACAGAATGGTAAATATACACCTGCTTATGCTGCAGTTTCTCCCTCTAACTTGCTCCTGTTTCTTTGTGTTCTACATTTCAGCCACTCCTGAAACCCCAATCCCCTCTCCACCTACTGCCTCCAGCTCAGAACATTATAAACTGCCTCAGGGGGTCATAGCCACCGTGCCCAAGCAGCCCACATCCATCCCTCAGCCTACTATTACAAAGCAAGAGGCCATCTAACAATCCTCTGAACCCTTAGTCCTTCAGTTTTTATATTGTGTTAAACCAGGGTCTTTATATGTACGTTTATACATAATCAGCATTGAAGCTGTTAACTTGACTGAAACAATAAAGTTGCTAAATGTGTAGAATATAATTGCAATAAGGTCCCTTGCAGATTGCTGTTTTTTTTTCAGGGATCTATTTGTTCACACACGCAGCTGCAGTTGAGCTCCACAGCTCAGCGAAAGCCAGACAAAACTATAAGCATCAAAACTATCCAGTCACACTGTTGTTCTGTAAGGTCGACACATAGAAAGACGTACATTGTTGTGTATATATATGTAGTTTATTATTAGGTAACATCACTTCCTTTAGCATGGCCTCAGTGTGTGCAGTAAGGCTCATGTTAGACAGACGTGATGTCAGTATTTTATGAATGTTACAACAGGCCTTACATTGTTGTGTATTTAGTGTTGCACAGTATTTTATTTTATGCTCATTAGTGATAGAATTGTGTCAACTTTCAGTCAGGAACTCAGAAATCTTTCATTTTATCAAAGCTAAAGGAAATCACTTGAATGAGTTCAGCTTTTAAACATTCTGTGACAGGACTTAAATATATGTGGTTTGTTTTATGTGCTGGAAAATACATATATAGAGTAGTAAAATTGAACATGTTAGAATTTACACCAAGGAATGTTGGTACAAATAGTGAACTCTGTGGTGCCACTTTGTAAAAGTCACAGGCGGACACACTGAGGAAGTTTCCCAATAACATGTTGTATTGGTTTTAAAAAATATATATTATATTTTTTGTGTAGTTTTGGTTAAACTGATGGAATAAATTGTGCCTCATAACCTGTACTGCCTTACAAAAAACAGGCAATGTTTCGCCTTACAATGTGAAGATGAATTAATAAATCTCAAGGTCTATTTTTACATTGCATTTTCTGCAGACCATATTTTATATTATCTATGATTTTCTGAGGAATTAATGAGTTTACGTATTCTATGACCAATTAATAAAGAAATCAGCCATGTTAGAAAGGCTGTGGAGGAAAGAATGGGTCCAACGTGGCAGTGGTGCTTGTTCACTGATAGCATAAGGCAACAAGTTGCTTCAGACTGATAAAATGCCATAAAATCATTATAGATAGAGAGGTGGACACTTCAAATATTTATTTCTACATTCCAGATGAATACATTTATAGCTAATATCAACATGCTGCATTTAGCACCGACTACAGATTGACGTGACATGCCAAAAAAGTGGAAGCCTCAGAAGTGAAAGTCATCATTACAAGATATCCGAGTAAAGTACTTTTTTCTTACAAAAACGCAAATTAATACATTAGTTAGATGTATTATTTTTAAGAAATAATTTTGAAATTTGAAGTATAAAACATACCTGACAGAACTTGAGACCTGACAGGGCTGCAGGCTGAGCAATGTGAAGGCAAACTCTGCCATCTACCGTATTTAAATGTTATTGATACATGCCATCTGACCACACAAAAAAAGAAAGAAAGAAAGAAATTAAAATCACATCAACCCCCTGGTAGGCCTGCATTGAGTTAATATAAGCAATAACTAACTAGATTTTGTTTTATAAAGATATATGAAAATCTGCAGTTGCAATTCCATGCATTATGCACGAATTAGCCTTCTGTCGCCTACTATAAAAATATACTGACTCTATTTTATTTGTAACGCCATCATGCGCCGTCATAAATACAGGCCTAATATTATAGACAAATATAACTACTTAATAATGTGTAAATAAGTATAGCTCATTTCTATAGATGTAAGTTTGCGACATGTTAGGTTCAGGCACTGAAGACTTGCGAAAAGCTTCTTCACCTAAGAGTCGTTCAATGTAAGGTATGTTTTAGCAGGTGAAATCTTGCCAAGTCAGTTAGCCATTTATGAAAATTACATTTTTGAAGAAAACGTTTTTAAAATAAAATAAACCGATAGGCTCACGAAACCCACGAAAAATATTTTTTCCCCCACGTTTAAGTGGCTAGTTTCCGAAGGGCATTTGAATGCAGCATAATCTTCATAACAACAGACGTAAAACCATGCGTAACACTCAACCGCTCTGCGTCAACAGCAAGTCACGAGCTTGCATGTGGACCAATGAGAGAGCGCCATCTCTCTACCCGGAAAAGGACTTTTCCTGACAGGTCCGTTGTGATTTTTGACTTTTTCTGTTCGTCGCGGCTTTTTGATGACATTTTTTCTTGCCAATGGATGTTGATATAAAGCGTTGATGTGTGTCCTAGTCGGTTAATGTTTCAAGCATCTCCGGGTTGGTATTCAGTCATTAATCTGACTTTAGTTGTGTCGCATCGGTTCTGCTCAGGATCCGGTTATATTAGCTAGTCCGTGTCGGCTGAGTCTCAATGCTAAACTAATACATGTAGAGATGGCATGCTTTTCCTACCTTTCTCAGGTATCAGGTTATATATCCAATGTATCTTGTGCAGTTCAGGTAAAGAGGTATTTATGGATGCAAACGGTGTGTGCAGGGGGTGGAGAACGTATTCAGACCCTTTACTGAAGTAAAAAGTATTAATACCACACAGTGAAAATACTCCACTACAAGTAAAAGCCCTACATTCAAAACCCATTTCATTGCTTACCCATTTATGCCAATTGCTGGCCAAAGACTACATTTGGTATGATAAGGAAAAATGCCACAACATTTGTTCTGATTGGTCTAAAGACAGACATACTGTGGGCAAGTATCAAACAGGAAATAAATCATTTGTGGGCACAAAGTTAACATTGTTAATTTCTTTGCAGTACAAGTTTCCCCGTCAGTGTTTTACTATTATATCTGATGTTTTTGGATTAATATTACTGTTGCATGTTATTGCTGTAGATGTTTAAGGTCGTGCTTATTTTGTCTCTAAGCTTTTGGGTAGTTTAATCTACAGCAATGCATCATATTCTATAAAATCATCTTATGTTTGTGCAGCTGCTGTCCTGTGAGAACTATATATCTCAAAAGGTCATTATTTCATGAGTTCAGAAAACACATTTCATCCTTCTGTTTACTGTAATCTGCAAAGTAACAAAAGCTGTCAGACAAATGTAGTAAAGTAAAAATGTTGTTTTCAGAGATGTTGTTGTAGTAGACTTATAACTTTGCATTAAATGGAAATACTCAAGTAAAGTAAATGTACATTGAACAATCAGATTCTTGAGTAAATGTGCTGAGTTACCACCACTGTGTGTGTGAAACCTGCAAGAAGCTAACAACAGCCCAGTCTTTCTTTTAGTTTTTTAATACCCTTTTGTGTGTTTCTGTCCAAACAGCTTCACCCAGTCAGTCCATGGCTGATCAGCATGAGTCCATCGATCTCATGTCTCCTCCTGTGGACCCATCAGCAGCTGCAGGACACAGCTGGTTCCCTGCACCCCCTCCACCCATGTACTCCTGCACCCTGACCCCTGAGCTGGTGCACAAGGCACGGGAGGAGCTCCAGGAGAAGCCAGAGTGGCGTCTGCGGGATGTCCAAGCACTGAGAGACATGATACTGAAGGTATTCCTTTAAATCAGAGGTCTTCAACAGGAGGTCCGCGGAGGTACTGTAGGGGGGGGGGGGGTCGCAAAATGTTTGGTTGATTAGACAATTTGTTATAAAAAAAAATTCAACCAATTTTTTTCCCACAAACGTAAATGTCTTTAAATACACATTAACATGAATCCAACATATTGTAGCGAACAAATAAATGGAGTCAGAAGACGTTACCTTTCAGTCACAATCACACATTCAGTATTCATTTAATAGCTTAGTATTGAATGCACAATAACAGGGTAGCTATCATTATGCACGGCACTAGGCCCAGTTTGATATAAAACACAATTTTATACATATATACACTTAGGTCCATAAATATTTGGACATTGACACAATCTTCATCATTGTGGCTCTGTACACCACAATGGACTTGAAATTACACAATCAATATGTGCTTTAAGACTTTAATTTGAGGGTATTTGCATCCAAATCGGATGAATGGTGGAGGAATTACAACACATTTTATACGTGGTATCACCTTATGGACCAAAAGTAATTGGACAATTGACTGTTCCAGTTGTTGATGATCCTAAAGCACACCACCTCATCAGTGAAGCATGGTGGTGGTCGTGTTATGGCGTGGGCATGTATGGCTGCCAATGGAACTGGTTCTTGTATTTATTGATGATGTGACTGCTGACAAAAGCAGCAGGATGAACTCTGAAGTGTTTCGGGCGATATTATCTGCTCATATTCAGCCAAATTCTTCAGAACTCATTGGACGGCGCTTCACAGTGCAGATGGACAATGACCCAAAGCGTACTGCGAAAGCAAACAAAGAGTTCTTTAAGGCAAAGAAGTGGAATGTTCTGCAATGGCCAAGTCAGTCACCTGACCTGAATCCAAGTGAGCATTTCACTTGCTGAAGACAAAACTGCCCAAAGAACAAGCAGGAAGTGAAGACAGCTGCAGTGGAGGCCCGGCAGAGCATCACCAGGGACCGAACCCAGCGTCTGCTGATGTCTATGGGTTCCAGACTTCAGGCTGTCGTTGACTGCAAAGGATTTGCAACCAAATATTAAAAGTGACAATTTGATTTATGATTATGTTACTTTGTCCAATTACTTTTGGTCCCTTAAGAAGGGAACACCACGTATACTATGTGTGTGTAGTTCCTCCATCGTTCATCTGATCTGGATGTAAATACCCTCAAATTAAAGCTGAAAGTCTGCACTTCTTCTCTTTAGTTTCCATTAGGGCTGCACCGTTACAGCCAAAATGGTAATCACGATTATTCTGGTCAACATTGACGTCACGATTATGAATTAAAGTTCATGAACACACACCAAAGTCGGAAGAGCGGCTACCCAACTCTGGGGAAATGGGAAGATATGAGGAGCATGTGAACGCACCATTGACCTTACAGGAGGTCGGCGCTCTCCGAGTGCCATTCTAGTTGTGTAGTGTTTTATTTCCGCTGAGTTCATATTCTTTCTGCAGGAACAGCCCAATCTCAGGACCCGGCTGGACGACGCCTTTCTCCTGCGCTTCCTGCGGGCAAGGAAGTTTGACTATGACCGTGCCCTGCAGCTGCTGCTCAACTACCACGCAGGCCGTAAGGCTTGGCCAGAGGTGTTCCAGGACCTGAAGCCATCCACAGTGAAACACGTCCTGGACCTGGGCTTCCTCACAGTCTTGCCACAGCCCGACCCCAGCGGGAGATACATCCTCTGTCTCCGGCCGGGTTGGTGTTACTGTTTTTTCCATTTAGCGGTCACATTATTCAGTGTTTTGTTTTCAAATCTGCAAGTACATGCTCTCTGCCTTATTCTTCCGGGATGGGCTTTGTTCCACTCGCATCTTCTTTTACAGGAAAATGGAAACCAAATGATTATCCGTTTGTTGACAATGTAAGGGCCATCTATCTGACTCTGGAGAAGCTGATCCAGCCGGAGGAGACGCAGGTGAACGGTATTGTCATCTTGGCCGACTACACCGGAGTGGGCATGTCGCAAGCATCCAACCCAGGCCCGTTCCTCGCCAAAAAGGTTGTAAGCATCCTCCAGGTGAGAAATCTCTTTTTGAACTCTTAACAGTCTGATCTGATGAAACTTTTATGTTAAAATAACAAAATACATAGATGTATTTACTGAAGATGTTCTTTTGCGACGACACAGCAGTAAATATGAGTAACTGCGTTCACACACACACACACACACACACGTGGAAAACAAACCTTGTCATTTACAACAGTGGCTCTTCAGCACTGGCTGTTGAGTTTTTGTCGTGACCTGTGGAGTGTGTAATATTTACATAAGCGCACAAATCACGTCTGAAATGTTTGTCAGCTGTGCGTGTACTGAAAGCCGTTTCTCTTTTTAATTCACAGGATGGGTTCCCAATCAGAATCAAGGCCGTCAACATAATAAACGAGCCCAGGATTTTCAAAGGCATCTTTGCTATAATTAAGCCTTTTCTGAAGGAAAAGATGGCAGAGAGGGTAACTATTGTCCTTGAATCGTCTCTGACTCTTTTGTTTTAAACAAAGGACTGTTTTGAATTGTGTGCGTCCCTTTAATCCGCAGCCTGTGCTCCAAAATAATGAGAAAATGGAGGGCCAAGCATTTGCTTTTCAGGGGAATGAACTCAAACTACCAGCTCCACTCCCCTGGGTTCTCCTTAATCTCCTGAGAGGGGTTCCTTTTGTGTTCCGTCAAACCTGTGCGGGAAACGCAAACCAGTTGTTAGCACAACACTGACACGTTGTCACCTGCGTAAGTTAATATAGCAAACATGTCAGCAGTTGTTTATTTACATAATTAGTAGCTACAGAGCAACATTAACATTTCAAATCTACAGGATACTCTCCAACAAGTGTCCAGGGGGCTTTCCCTTTCCTGGAACATGCATATTGTTATCTCCTCCCACATCCTTTAGATGAGACTGTGAGGAGGTCTAAGTGGTTTTATGCAACCTGGATGCTAAATGCTCCACTATGTTCACCAGCTAGCCGCTAACTGTGTCTGCTGCAGCCGATATCTCTGCAAAGAGAGTGAACCAAAACAATGAGAAGATGTAAATCCCCAGCAGGGTTGAGAGGAGCTGGATGGTAATTCATTGCGTGTTCATTACTGTGAGTGACACCTTTCACTTGAAACATTGATCATCCGCACTTTAAATAATGAAGCTGACGTTGAGGCGGATGACGTCACTGATCTCCTCTGCACTGTCTCCTCAGTACCTCCTCCACGGCTCGGACCTGCGCTCTCTGCACCGGAACATCCCTCGCTCGGTTCTGCCGGAGGAGTACGGAGGCACCTCGGGCCAGCTGGACTTGTGTGCGTGGTCGAGAGTGCTCCTGGACTGCGAGGAGGAATTTATAGTGGAGTTCTGCCAGCCCGGATCCACTAGAGGGCGTGGTGCTCCCAGACTCCATGCTGCTTGAAGGAGAGCAGGCCAGCGGGCAGGACGACGACTCCTTCAGGGGGCTGCGCTCTCAACTGTACTACTGTTACTGACTCCACTCAGAGGACATGTTCTGTTTCATCTGAAACATGTGTGTAGACTCCTACAGGGCACGTTGCCAATATTATACATGATTTATTTTACTAACTAACTAAGCAGCACTTGCTTTATGTGGATAGTCTTCTGTAGTTTACACGTAGCCCAGCATTCAGTCATGGCTCCAAGGCAGCTGCGGGTTGAGGCAAAGAGGCTTTCGACGTGAGCCGATGCATGTTCGGCTGGTATTGGCTCCTCTGTGAAGTTATTTCTGGTACTGAAAGGACACTCGTGTATATATATATATATATATATATATATATAC
The DNA here is from genome assembly GCF_900634415.1 of Cottoperca gobio. NCBI lineage: Eukaryota > Metazoa > Chordata > Actinopteri > Perciformes > Bovichtidae > Cottoperca > Cottoperca gobio. The sequence continues at coordinate 2,247,472 of NC_041361.1, forward strand.
ATATACATATACATATACATTGAAGCAGGTTTTGCCTGATGTAATAGTTCATACTGGCCATTAGGAGATCCATTCCTAATGTGCTTCCAATATAAGAGATGGAGGACACCATGTAGCCGCGCACGGCAACTGGGTTCTCGTGATATCACAAGATCTCACAGAAATCCACCTGGTCAGGCGTCCAATAATGCGTTTGTGTCTAAACCACAGTTGTAGACCTGTGAGAGCTTCTGGCAGCTATGGGCGTTGTTAGGTGTGTGTGTGTGTGTGTGTGACGACACAGAGCGGTACAACAATGGCGGCTCCTAAAGAGGTTCGCACAGATGCTGCATTAGCGTCAGTTGTATCAGAAAGGGAGAGCAGAGAGCGGCTCTGGATGTTTCCTCTCTTCTCCCGACTGATGGTGATGTAGACGCGTGTTTCATCCAAGCCAAGTATTTTGTTTAAAGGTTCCTGCCCTATTGCAAACAGGTTCCTTATAAACAAACCATCTGGCACGTCAGATTACACAAAACCCGCTGTCCTTGTCTGGCTTTTAGCCCAGCTGAACTGAGGCGTCGACTGCATCAGTAACACTGTACAGAGTTTCACACTAAAAACACTAAAGGTTTCGAACCCACTTGATTTGGCTTCGCTGAGGCTGCTAAGTCCTCACATTAGCTTCAGCTGAACATTGACTCAGAAGCAGGACTATGGATTTGTCCCCCAGCACATCAGGAAGGGATCTCCTAACAGCCGGTACGAACAGGAGGAATGATTACAGCACATGTAGACGTGTCTGTCTCGTCTAATGGCAGATGTGGAAAAGTGTGAACCTAAACTCGCACGTACATTTCTTCAGTTCAGTCATGTGCTGGCCTTAAGTGCTCTGTCTGCATGGTCGCATCGCCCCACAACTCAACATGTTTTTGTGTATGTAACCGTCTAATACATCGCCTTAAACTGTTTATGTAACTTAAGTCATGTTGGATGTGTGTGTAACCAAAGCAATAGTCATGTGTGTCCCATCAGGTCTTACAGAAGAGTGGATATACTACGAATGGCTGCTGAGAAAGAACAAGACGATAGATTTACCCGTGAATGTTTGTTTTTTCCCAAGGCCTTTGTGTCGTCGATGCTTTACGTTCTGTACCTTGGATCTTCTGAGCTGAATATCTTTTCAGTTCAGATAATCTGCCTTATGTTGTTTTGTCCTTTAATCCTTTTGTGACCTGTTTGCTTCCATCACGCAGTCTTAAAACGGGGCCACCACTGATCACATGAGGAACGAAACATTGCGTCCTGACTTTATAGACTTCTGGTTTGCCAAATTTCCCACCAGGCCAATGTGCAGAAATGTGCAATAATGTCAGATCTGTTTTCTTGCGGTCGCCCGAAGCTAACTTTAATAGTTTGTTGTCTTTTTTTTATATTTATTGTTTTAAGCATGTCTGTGACTATAAGCTTTATTGTGTTGCAGGATATTGTTGTCAGTAAAGACTCAAACAGAGAAAGTGTTATTTGTGTCTTGTTTGTGCGGCGCATGCTGTTGTTGGCACAGAGTGGTGGCATGAAGCCCTCTCTGGGGACGTTCGGGGTATTTTCACAACATAATTGCAACTGAGTTGAGCAGCGTTGGTAAGTTCATGTGTCCCAGGAGATCTCAGAAATACAGTAGTGTTGGAAGTCTTCAGATCTTTTACTTGTGCAGAAGTAGTAAGTATGCTGCATGCAGAACATTACTTTAGAAGTGCAGAAGTCTTAAAACATGTGCATCAAAAGTCAAATAATGCAGAATTGGCCTTTTCATATTGCATTATTATTCAAATATATACACTTAGCTAAAACTAGACTTTTCAACCTAATGAAATGGCAACTGAGTGTAAATTATATGGGATTATTATGCAATAACATGTGTACATGTACTCTGTTCCCTTCCACCACTGCAGACATTATGTTTTCTTTTATTTATCAAGTCTGTTAACTTACACCACAGACGCACAAACAATATTCTTAAGCTCGAAGGCTCGCTCTACATTCCCATGGGGTCAGCAGTGCTTACAGTAACATGGTTCAGGCATTAGATGACTCTAGCGGTGGTTTGAATATTGCAAAGGCTACAGAATAGAAAAGAAAATATGGAAATATACCGTTTGTATTATAAACAATGAAGAGCTGCGAGTTGCTTCGATCATTTCCATCTGGAACATTAACACAGAACTCATTATTTCTGTCTCTTTCATGAGATTTTGACTTTATTTTAGCTCCACACAGCCTACACTGTGGATATTGTTAGTCTGCTGTTTCCATGACACTGATTTAGTGAACAAGACTTGTATCATGTAATATGAGTTCCTAACAACACAAAAAGAACAAAGGCAGATCAATTAAAGGGGCACTCCACTGATTTGACGCAGTTTACTCGAGTACTCTTGCGCCTCTGAAAGCAGCTTTCTACTATCAGAAAAGATAACCCTGATGATGTGGCGCCAGCAGGGTTATCTTGACTTGTACTTGGAGGGTTTTAGAAACGCTGCATTGCACGTGGAGGAGAAGTTGGAGACAAGGACAGTCTTAGCTCATATATCAAAAAACATCTGAACATCTGTTTCTCTGCTAAATATATTATACTGGTGATCTTTGAGAAACCCAGAAGGTCGTTTAACACGCAATAAAAATGAGTTACGACTCAAATCTACATAAAGATCGCTGGACTACATGTGTGTTTGCTTAAATGTATACAACCTGAACCTAAATGTAAACATTTCACTGTTGATCAGATGACCTGGTATTTCATTTTTCAGATAAACTAATGCTGTCACTCAAACGTAATCATCAGGCCCACACAAGAGACACAAACTGGGTCTAAAGAAAAGGAATGAAGAGCGTTGCATTGTGGGACATGTAGTATCTAAAACAATTAAAACATAGAGGTGAAATGTAAATGGGCTTAAGTAGGCTCCATACTTGAGGTACACATTTGTACTTAACTTTCTACTCCACTACATTTCAGAAGGAAATGACAGTTTACTTCACTACATTTATCTGATAGCTTTAGTTACTTTACTGATTAAGCGCTTATAAAATATTATTTTTTGTTATGAATTAAACTGTACCCAACAGGAAATACAAATAGAGCTGAAAAGATTTATTAATCAATTAGCTGATTGACAGGAAATTAATTGCCAACTACTTTAACGGTCATCCAGCTTCAAAAAACATTTTAAGCTTTTAAAAAATAATAATAATAATGTTGAGGTTTGACTGCTGGTTGGACAAAACAAACATTGTGAAGTTGTCTCTTTGGGCTTTTAATTATGGAGACAATTCTCACTATTTTCTGATTTTTACAATCAATCAGCAGAAGAATACAAATACAAACAGCATGCAAACAACAGTAAGATCCTGCTTTTATATTAATGCTTGAGTTCTAATAATATAATGATAGAATAAATAATGCTATAACAGTCAAAGGAGACATTTTGAGTACAACTTCCTGATTATACTGACACACTTTTACTTAATGCAGCAAATTATGTAACAGATAATTTTTACAGTGTGGCATTAGCACTTAAATTAAGGATCGGAATCCTTACTACTAAACACCACCATAAGAAACATCTGGGAGTTTCCAGCCAGGACATCTCTTCACTTGAGGTGTCTGAGGTTTTGATGTGCGTCTAAATAAAGCTGCAGTGACATGAAAGCTACAAAAAGAAAGAAGAAAGAAGAAAGATGCATAATGTGTAAGTGTTTGATCTTCAGAGTGCAGTGTGCTGTTGGCTCCAGGAGAGGAAGCCTCCTCAGGCTCGCTCTGATTGGCTCCCACACGGATAACTCCATTTTGGAAAACAGCTGTTTGAAGACACAACCTTTTCTCGTTGTGTGCAGACGGTACCCTGAGAAAAACACCCAGGCTTCTAACATACGCACACACACACACTCATCTCTCATCGGCACAGCTTCTTTTTTTTTTTTTTTTTTTAAATCCACACCAGTGTGCTTCAGTTTCTGCACAGTTCATCTCGCTTTGCTCTTTTTTGTTTTTGTCCGACTGCCAGGAAACTTAAGTGGAGGATCCATGGTGTTACATTTCCATTGTAACAAGTGGATAACAGGAGGCGACCCGACCAAGGTTAGTGGCGATTTTACTGGGGAAACGTCTTCATGTGTTAATATATGTGCATGAAAATGATAAATGTTTAAAGTGCCCAGCCGCATTGAGCTGCAGAGTCACGAAGCGCGAGATCTTTTATTTCCCCATGATTTTTAAAAAGGCATTTTTCCAGGCAGCACAACGCCACACAATGCATCTCTCTTTGCAGAGCCGTCAGTGTCCACTGTACTGTAAACGCGTTGAATCTGTCAAACTGCTTTAATTAATCCCCCTCAGTGAATTATGAATGTTAATCACATTTTCCCCTCGAACGTATGAGGCATTCAAGTGCATCCATTGTGCCTGTGTGCATTGTGTGTGTGTGTGTGTACAGTAAACTGGCATGCACGTCATTCCCACACATTAGCTGCTGCATTCAGGGTCGCTAATGACAGCCTGGGTAGCTTTTTGAAAGCTCTCATCAACTGTGCTTTTCTGCTCTGTCAATGCACCCAGCCAGCCAACCCCCCCCCCCCCCCTCTTCTCCCCTGTAAACACAAATCAACTTCGTCTTTCCTAACTCGATCAGAGCATAAGGCAGCGATGACGCCAGGTTTTCATGCATTAACCTGCAGAGAGAAAGAGGAACGTGTCTGTCTTGTTTTTTTTTTTTTTCTGGAGGTGATTTCTAGTGAAACGATGGGGCTGGATGGAGATGATGCTCGGGGATTCAGCAGCAGCAGCAGCAGCAGCAGGCGGGGTGGGGGAGCAGCCTGGGACCCCCTACTTTGCATGAGTGTTGCTGGGCAAGTGCCAGCGTTACTGGGCACTAGCACTGGTGAAGATAAATACAGGCTTCTTGCCTGCCTGTGGTGGTTTGTTTCACTGTCGCCTGGCTGGCTGAGTGTAACCAAAACAGAGCTCAGTCAGTGCACGGCTAACATGTAATCCACATATGAAAATACACCCACAATACTGATTTACATTAAAGCACCAGTGTTGCAATATAACAACCAGCTTTTATCTCAGACCGGTGGCAGCTGGATTGTGACATGTCTTGACAGGTCAACCAACAAGGGCACTGTGGTATGTTCTTATATGGCATTTCATGGCTCGGAGAAGCTGTTGCACATCACTTAGGGTTCCGCATTTTGGAAAGAAAAGCAGGCGACTATGTCCTCCTGGGTCCGGGGTAAAAACATACATAATATGTAAGGCTGCAATTATTGATCATTTAAAAATGTTCTGCTAATTCTTTTCTGATTTTAAGAATGCCTCAAGCTGATGATATCAAATGGCTTGTTCTGTCCGATCAAAGCTGTAGATATTCAGTTAACCATCATATAAAACAAAGAAAACTAACTAATCTTCATAATTTAGCTTTCGTATTTCATCGGGGATTAGGCCACCTGATGAATTTCAGGTTAAATCCGGTACAGTCTGATGTCAGATTTGTCTTTTTTTGGAATAGCTCTCTACTGCCTCTTCTCCTCTCTTTGTACCAGCTAACCAAACATGGTCTGTTATCCTTCAAAATGGCCAAGGGGAGGGGAGGGAAGGGGAGTGGGAGAGGGGGGGGGGGGGGGTGTTGAGAGCAGCCAGAACAGAGGGCAGCGACGCAAGAAAAACCACTGCTACCAGAGAGACGCACGTGCCCCACTGACCTTGGACAGATCCCTGCAGAACCTGTGTTCTCGTCATATTTACCAAATCTAAACAAGTGTGTGACAGAAAGAAAAGACTTCCTGGTAACATTACATGTGCTCATGTTTTGGCTGTTACAGAGGCTCGTCCGCAGCAGACACCGTTGTGCTTTATGCATCTTCTAATCTGTGACGCCTGTTATTCAGAAAGCGGCGAGTAAATCCCGAGTAATTAGATCATACTACTGCCGTTATCTGCAGTGCTGCATGACCAACGCCGCTCTCTTTCTGCAACTCTTTCAGTAAATGGAAGTTGTATCTGCTCCTGCTGAGGGCTGCCAACAATAACATGATTACTCTGAGAACATTTGGACCCCTACACCCCGGTGCTGAGCGCCTGCGTTAAGTATACACAGCAGGGGTGGGACGGTTACTCTCTGGTTGTTTTTCCGCAAGTAGTCATCAGATTTTTCTTTTTTTTTTCCTACCAGACAGCTTTTCTCTGCACTTGTAGTCCTGCTGAAGGTTGACATAGCTTCGATATGTGGTAGATTATTTCATTCTTAGTTTGAGGACACTGGGAATCGGAGGCAGCTGGATGGACGGGACAAAGCACGCCGTGCCTTCTCGATTTCTTTGAGATTATGTCCACAATCAACGGCCGGCCCAGAGACCTTCCCGTGCGTAAGATGACATGGATCAGAAGTCTGTAACAGTGAGGCAGCGTTGTAGTACCATGTGAACACGCTTCTCAGGGTCTATTTCCGTATGCCTCCCTCTATCATCATGGGTTTAATGTGCACATATTTTGTGGGATAGGGATTTGTCGGTTCAACTGCCTTGACCTCCAACCGCATTCTTTGCCGTGTGTGCAGACCAGGACTTAAGCTCCTCTGTTTTTAGCTCCCTGACTTCCCCACGAGGAGTGCCATCACCCCGGCCTTCAGTGGATTGTGTATCGAAAAGAAAAGGCTTTCTGATTCACAAAGAGGCCACAGATTACTTACTCTGTAACTCCTTTTTATTTAGTGTAGTCAAAGCTAGCTTCTAGTTGTATTTCTGGGGTCGGATGTAATCCACAGGCATGCACAAACACTAAGCATCCATGGTTTCCAACACTTTGCTTCATAAAAGAACGGTTTGATTATGACGAGGAGATCTGTCTGCAGTCTGCACAGTGATGGTGTAGTAAAATATCCATGAAGGGTGCATAAAAATGTTATTGAATTTTTTTTGTGAGCTATTTTGTCAATCTTTTATCATTTTATTGTCCTGTTTTTAAGTCTCCTTTCATTTAATTTCATCCTTTTTTTTTTATTGTGAAGCAGTTTGCAAAGACGGTTTTCATAACGGCGCTGTAAAGTAAATGGAAATTGATTATCTTTCTGACATTTAATAGTGAAGATTGAGTCCTCACAGCCTATGATGGTACGTTTTAATGAAATTATGATGCAGGTGGTATAAATAGACACAGTCGTTGGGTATCGGTCGTGCGTAATGGTAGCTGGCAGGTCTAATGGAGTGGTGGAGCAGGATGAAGTATTATGAAAGTGGAGGATTAAAGTCTTCACCTGTTCATGGCTGGAGTCGTGCCGGTCTGCTGGTTTCACTATGTACCGAAATACACTTATGCTAACGACTCAACACTTTGTGTCACTGAGTACCGTTTCCTTTAGAAGGCGCAGTGAACGCAGCACAACATCCTTCATTAGCACTTTTATTTTGATAAGCCACCTGAGGCAGAGCAGCCACAGCAGGTGCAACAAACTGGGTTGCTTGTCTGCATACAGCGCTTCCTGCTGTGACAGAGATGTTATGCTAGTCAACCGAGTGACGCAGCTGCTTTATGGCTGCTGAGTTGTTAGTTGGGTAAACATTTTATAGAGCGCTGCAGGAAATAGTCCCAAAACCCGGAAATGTGTTTAGCCTTTTTGCACTTTCGGTTCCCTTGTCTTAAATACGTTTTTACTTATAAGGATTGTGTTCAACACAAGTTTAATAGATTTTCGCATTTTGTCCTACGACATAAAATGTGTCTTTGTGAGTTTTAGTCGTCAATCTACACAGAGGTTTACGCACCCTGCGCTTGTAATCCAGATTTGCTTTTATTCCTTCTGGATTATCCAACTAAGGCTTCATATAACACCTATTTTCATTATAAATTAATCGTTTTGTCTTTAAGACTGTCATCAAATCGTGTGTTTTCTTTCTGACCAGAAGTCCAAAATGCAAAAACTGTTTTCTACAATGTAAGAGAAGAAACTTGATCAAATATGAGAAAGTGAATCTGTCAAATTTCTGACATTTTTGCTTGAAACGTGAACATGGAAACACTCTGGGACAGTGTTTGCAGAGTGTTCGGGACACACTGAGCGAACTGACCAACAACAGAAAAGACGGGTATTCTCCAGGAACAGTCGGAAAAGTTTCCTGAACTTTCTGCACGGCGTGTAACTGGGTCAACAGTGAAATACACGGTAACCCCTGTGAATACAAAGTCAGCCTCTGCGAGGGATCAAGCTGCTAACTTATGATGCCTGCAGGCAATGAGTGTGATGTATGTTTGGGTGCAGCAGCACTTAAATGTTTGGTAGATTTGATTCCAACTGAAAATTCGCTCAGGAAATATTATATACCAACTTTAATGGGTCCAAAGCCCTGTGACACACTGCAGCTGCCGGCCACTAATGAGTCTTATTTTTTTATTGTTTCTACATTTATAAGACCCACATGTATTCCCTCTTCCTAATAAATACATTGTTTAATGAGGTCGTCGTTCAAAGATGCAACACGCATCTGTTTCTCAGATTTAATCCAGATGATTTAATGTCGCTTGTTGTTCGGCTGCATTAGCATATCACAGATTGTGACTCGGGTTGAGGCGTTGAATTAAATCTATTTGGCGAGATCATTTTGAATCGAGCCTAAACGCATTCTCATCTCAATGAATGAGCTTGGAAGTAAAATATAGACTTGTCCGGTTTTGGCCTCGCAAGTCGGTAGAAGATGATTTTAATGAGAATCTCTCTTTGTGAAAAGATGAAAACGAGCGTTGATTATTTTAGGTGGCACATTTCAAATTCAATGTTCGGTGATGAGACGGAAGAACGCTGCAGGGTAAGAGGAACAACGTGACCTTCACTGTTTTCACGGGGAATCATAAGCTCCTGATCTGCTTTTTATGCTTTTTGATTTGATCCCTTTTGGGAATTCTCGCGCTCCGTTTGCGTTAGAATATTCAGAGGTTTTAATCCAAAACCCCAGAGGAGGAATAACGATGAGCGATGTTGACACAAGGACGCTCGCAGGAAGCACAGAGCAAATTATTAACTGTCATTAAAACAGTGGAATAGCCTGTTCAAGGTACATCACATGTCCCGTTCTTTCGCTAGATGAAAACCTAATTCATGAAATGTGTTAATTACTCTTTATTTGACAGATACATTGGTTTTGTTGAATGGCCTGTGTAACACTACATGAAGACGAAATGGTTAACAAGGTTTTTAAAGACGGAGAATGCTATTTTAGTTTTTTTTTTTAGAGGTGCTTGAATATTTAAATGTTATGCTGCTATTCTAGTCCCTTTCAGAAAGCTTTATTGCATTTTCTTCTCCACTACTTTACGTTACTTTTCAGATTATGAAAATGATTAATAAAGATTATTTTATTTTACATGCACAACATTGCATAACCTTATTAAACCCGAGTCATCATCAGATATTATTTTCAAAATGTTAGGCTTTTGAATCTTGTAAAAAAAAAAAAAAAGGGTGAAATGAACCAATATTTCATGATTTAAGCAAAAATGAGAAGAAAGTCCAACAAATGATGAAATTAATTCCCCTAACAACAGTATGTGAAGTAGAGCTGCGACGAGAAATCAATTAATCAATCGACAGGCAGAGAATTATTCTACAATGATTGTCTCATCATTTCCCTTCCCAATCACAAACATCCACTGCTCCCAGCTTCTCAACAGTGAAGCTTCTCTTCATCACGTAAGATGATTAACTGTTGGTGTTGGAAACAAAGCAACTTAAATGCATCAATGCGAGTACTTCCTCGACTGCACCGGTATCGCAGTAGGCGTACATTAGAGAAAAGAGTTTGTCCCGTATACCAACATGAAGGATGGGCTCCTTATCTAGGTCTGGAGGAAAGTGCAACGTTTGCCTCTGCTCTTTTTTTTTTTTTTGCTCATGTGGAGGGTTACGCATGTGCCTCTTTATCCTCGTCAACTCAGCACATCGAGTCACATGACGCCCACATCCTTCTAGACTTTGTGGGAGAAAAGTGTGATGATGCAGCCGAGTGGAGTTACTTGGCAAACATCTCCCGCATCCTGGCCATCTGTACAGGTGAAGAGGAGAGCCACTTCACTTTATTTCCGATGCAGCATAAGTAGCGGTTGTGGTGAGAGTCATCACATGTAGCTTTGTAAGTAAGCAGTAATTGGCTAAATGCAGTTTCTGTTGTGTGTTATTTTATTAGAGAGAGGATGGGGGGGGAGTTGCGGGTGAAATCCTTCTTAACAGGTGGTGCAGAAGGACGTAGCCTGCAACCACATCATATATTCTGTTACAAATTGGCTAAATGGTTGAGCGCTGCAGCATAGACGAGGAGGATGTATCATGTTTCAAGTTCTTTTTTTTTTCTTCTTCTTTTTTTAAGTGCTAAAAACTCTGGAGCCAGTGAGGCACATTTCCTTATTTAGAAAGCACAATAAACACTCATGCATTCTTTCTCCGGGCCTCTCTTCCTCCCTGTTTTTCCTCTCATCATCATGCTTTCTCTCTTTCCCTCGTCCTCAACTGCTTTCCATCCCATCATCCTCTCCTCGTTTTCTTCCATACCTCCCCTCCTTCTCCTATCCCCTCATCTCCTACTTGTCCTCGCTCCTTCCTCCTCCTCCTCCTCCTCCTCCTCGTCAACTCAATGGTCTTTTTCAGCCTCCACCGTGTGTGTGCACGCAGAGAGCCTGAGAAAAGAAA